>NC_136869.1:21153995-21368995 GCF_951799975.1 Gobius niger
AGAGAGAGAGGGAGGGAGGGAGGAGAGAGAGAGGGAGGGAGGGAGGAGAGAGAGAGGGAGGGAGAGGGAGGGAGGAGAGAGAGAGGGAGGGAGGGAGGAGAGAGAGAGGGAGGGAGAGAGAGGGAGGGGGAGAGAGGGAGGGGGGGAGGGAGGGAGGGGGAGGGAAGGGGAGGGAGGAAGGAGAGAGAGAGAGGGGGAGAGAGAGGGGGGGAGAGAGAGGGGGGGAGAGAGAGAGAGAGAGAGAGAGAGAGAGAGAGAGGCGCCATGCGTGAAGACAACAATCCAAACAAGATCCAGTACAAATACAATTGGCCGTTTATCTGAACATCTCGTCTGTCAGCGCTGCCAGAGACGTGTTACTGAGTTTACTGAAGTCGGTCTAAGGAACATATTGATTTATTTTATTCATTTATTTATTCATTGATTTAATACGAAAAGAACAATGACTAGTGTTGGGGAGGATACTGAAATTGTACTTCCAGAACACTGAATAAGCACATATTGTATTCTGGAAACCTAGGAAACTTTTATTGGCCTAATAATGTATATTGTATGTGTTGATGCATACAATATAATAATGTATATAATGTATCATGTATTGATTAAAGGTACACTGCCTAACATTAACATGCGAAACTTATTCACCACTACTTTTCCCCGGCTATTTCGAGCTTCTCTTCCTCATTAATGTTATGATTATGAAATTAAAATGTAATGATTGAGTAACTGTAATCTAAATACACATATTCAGTTACTACCCAACACCGGCAATAACATGGGACGAACCAGACAACTGTCAACACCTGTCCATAACGGGGGCTTTAGTTTTTACAACAGATAAAACAGGATTTAACTAAGACAAGGCACATTTTACACATGGGAACAACTCTGGCCCGGTTTGAGCCTCTGTTTGAGCCTCTGCTAAAGATGCTCACATTAGTCTGCAGTTCAGTCCAGAGGAGAGAGGTCCACAGTATCGCCCCCTTAAAGGAGAGGCTGGACTGTCCCCTCATAATAAAGCTAGTTACACAAATACTAACATTGTGCTTTTGTATGATGTCACAATGATGCCTCTCATAGGTTTCTTGTCCAGTATCTTGATTGCCTGTTTATAGAAAGGTTCCCGGCTTTAGAGAGGAAGTGTGAAGCAATATGACAGAAACCACTGCATGCATATACAGCTCTGTTCTGATAAAACAAACACGCTTAAAGGGGGGGTATTATGCAAAATGGACTTTTTCAAGCTTTACATCATGTTATTATGTCACTCCCTCATTAAAAACATGCCTGAAGTGTTGCCTTGGCACATTCACGTATTTCTGAGTCATCTGTAAAACCTCTGATGGCGGCCATTTTAGGGATAGGTTTGCCTGAGTCCTCCTAGGAACGCCCCCACCTCCTGGAGACGCCTCCGAGCTTTCGTCACCAGCCGAGTAACCAACCACTGCTCCTCAGCAGAACCCCCTCCCGACTGATGCCACAGACAGCGTGTGGAGGGGGCGTGTCGGAAAGAGTCAGAGGTTCTTAAAGAGACAGAGGCCTATTTCAAGACATTCACTACAGCCATTTTGAGAGAGACATTTTATACAAGGCAGTTATTCTAATTTACTGCATTTACAGACCAACAGAAGGTTTGTCGTCATTGAAGTGTGATATAGACTGGTGCTATGGGATTGACAAAAGCACAATACCCCCTCTTTAAGATTTGATTTGACCTTCCTGCAGACGTGGCTTATTGGAGGATTTGTAGCTAGTTTTAGCACAAAACACGGGCATCATTTTTGAGCAAAGCTTTAAAATTAAAACTTGAGTACTCTCACTCTCCCCACCATGGGTAAGTGTGTCGGTCAGTGCTTCTCAAACTTTTCTCAACTGTTTAGTCTGAAGCAGGTTTTAAATTAAACCGATCTATAAATGACAACAATCTCATCATCCAGCCTCATTTCGCAAGACACTATGTCGAGGGAAATCAAACGAACTGAGACGGCTTTAATAAAAGTATTAAGGCGTCATGAGAAGTCCGGCTCTGGCCCAGGGGACATATTGGAGCCTGTGTGTGGACTGGGGCAGACTGGGGCAGACTGGGACAGACATGGGCAGACAGACAGACAGCAGGACGGGGACAGCGCTTCAGGCTGTGTTCAAAATGACCACAATTAGACCCAATTATCGGCCATTCCACCCAGGCGCCATCCCGGGCCCTGCCTGAGGACGCTCATCTGAGCCGGGACCCATGGGAGCCGGCTCTGGCCGGGGGACTCCAGCGGCCCCGCAGCGTTCTGATATCACAGTCACATTTCACATGGACAACTTCATTCTCCGTTTGAAGAGAGCAAACTTTGGTGAGCTGATTGAAATCGAAAATGGAGCAAATCCCACTGGCAGAAGATAAGATGATCCTTTATGCCGCTTGTCTGGACGGGTCACTGCTTGAGTTGACCTGTTGGAACCGTTGGGAGGTCAGGGGTCAGGCTGGAGACAAGTCAGAGCTGATGCTTGACCAGTGAACTGCAGCTGAAGCGGGTCTGTAGAGGCTGAAGATGGAGATACAGGCCTCAGATCTGGACATTTTGTGCAATACACCAGCGCCCTCTGTTGGCCAAACAGAATCATACAGTCCTTAACAGCGAGCAAAAAGTAAAAAGTAAAGTATGTAGTGTGCATGTGGTTCATGTAAAATGTTTGTGTAAGTGTGAATAAATCAGGATTATAATTGTTTGTTGCACACATGTTTGATGAGTCCTATTATATCGCCCAGTGGTTCCTAAAGAAGGGATCGGGACCCCCTGGTGGGTTGTGGGACACTGTGGGTTCGCATTTTTTTTTTTACATATATATTTCTTTGACATCTCTGACAGTGAATTTGATGTATTTCTGATTGAAATAAGACATCTTTAAAGGTGCAATTTTCAACTTTTGCTGCGAAAAAAAGGTGTGTATTTGACCTTGTAGTGACACAGCGGCTGTGAGTGGTCAGCAGGACGCCTTTACTTTCCATCACGGTGGCCTCTGCAACGTTCCAGGATCAATTGTTTTGTAGGTTTTCATGGTGAGAGGGTCCGTCAGCAGTGAAGACCTTCCAAACAGCTGATCCTGAAGCGTTGTAGAGGCCACCGTGACGGAAAGTAACAAGGCCATGCTGACCACTCATTCAGCCGCTACGAGGTCAAACACACAAATATCAACTTTTCTTCCCACATAAAAAGTTGCATAATGCAGCTTTAAGTGAAAATAAACGTTTTACTGCTTAAATTATAATAAATGCTAATTACATTTTACAGAGGAGTGTCCCGAGTTGTTTGTTGGGTGATTTTGGGAGTGGCGGCGATAGCTCATACAGTCTTATTAGTCATTCCAGATTGCTCTAAACCAGGGGTAGGCAAGTTTTCTTAGCGGAGGGACGATTTCCTTTATTGTAAATAGACCGAGGGCCGAAGGCGCTGAATATTGCGATTATTTGCCCAAAGTGAAGCACAACACTGGAAAAATGACCATCTTAAATGAGATAAATGACTTAAAATGGCTTGAATTCATCAAATTCTATGTTGAATTTGAGTCGGAACAAAACAAATCATTGTTTTTTCCCTTGAAACGACACAAAATGATCTGAATTAAGAGAATAACTATTACTAGAGGTTTTATCTCATCTAAGACAAGTCCAAATCTACTCAAACCTTAGATTTAATCTCTTCATTCAAGTAGATTTATGTCATTTCTTCCTTAAAACGATCACTCCTTTTCCTGTGCACTTCCTTCAAATGCCAGTGTTGTGCATAATATGTGACCTCATTGGGTGTATTGACAGTATTTCTACCTTTTCTCCCCTCCCATTTAACTGCAATAATGTTAAAAGGAGTCTCTGATTTGTGTAATAATGTTTCTCAAAATCATCTTGAGGGCCAGAGGTTCTGTGCTGAAGGGCCGGATTTGGCATTGCCTCCCCCTGCTCTAAACCATCGTATATTGAATAACATCCTTTTTTAAATGGTGCTTTTAGAGTGTTAATATTTGTCTTTATGTTGTTGTAAACCTTCAAAACGAAATATCAAATAAAGCAAAAATCCTGACACCGAGAAAAACTCCCTAGAATTAGATAAAACAGATCCACTGCCCGACCAAAATGAACTGTGTCCACTGGATTTAACTAAGTGTTCTGATCTGGGGTCTACATTAAAGGATTAAAGGCCTCATGGATATTCAACCACAGGTTACAGACAGTTTCCCCCACCTGCGCTCCCACTCCAGGCTCCTGTGGAAACAGCAGCTACAGTAATGGCTGTAAAAACGTGTCGTCCTCATGCTAATCCCAGAGACACATCATCAAACCCCAGTATCAGCTCCAGCTGTGAGGACGAGCCTGTTACGAGAGAGAGACGGGGGGGGGGGGGACAGGTCGTCTGCTTCGGCACGTCAGCAGAGGGGCGAGAACTGAGCAGGTAGAGACGGGGGAGCGTTTGAATGACAAAAACACTGTCCCCGGTCGCTTTGCAAACACAGACGGGCCAGGGCGGGGAGAGGCA
Source organism: Gobius niger (assembly GCF_951799975.1). Classification (NCBI taxonomy): domain Eukaryota; kingdom Metazoa; phylum Chordata; class Actinopteri; order Gobiiformes; family Gobiidae; genus Gobius; species Gobius niger. The sequence goes on from NC_136869.1 coordinate 21,158,516, forward strand.
GTCAGAGACACTAATGATCGCAAAGTAAAGTGAAAATACAAGAAGTAAAAGTCACCTCGGTATTGATGTGGTCTGTGATCCAGGCCTGGGGGAAGGTTAGATATTTGAATTTGTGTGAAAGGTTTGAGAATCACTGGCCTATTTTACACATTTACACAACAGGACGGAAAAAAGGAAAAGGAGCTTCCAGTCTGAAATTAACTTAATGTGAAAGTGTATCTGGACCTGATACTGGTATAGGATCAATTTAAAAAAAAGAGTTGCTGAATGTTTGCCCCTTTTTTCTAATCTTTTAAAACAGATTTTTTCCCTTATTTTTGCCAATCTTTTATTACTAATACTAGCTGAGACCCGGCCTTCGGCCGGGCCTCGCTAGTCTCCACATGTGATATTCTGAGATTATGAGTGATTACAAAGAAATGTCCAACCCGTCACACAGTTCAGCTGTAGAGCAGTGGTTCCCAACCCATTCCAAAAACTATGGCCACTACAAATGTTTAAAATAATGAAGGCAAAAAAAAATGTCAAACAAACAGCAATTGGAGAGTTTGATGCACCCGTGCTCCTTTCTTATAAACTACAACGACAATATGCTATGTTATATGCTAAACTCAGGGAATAGAATTCAAGAGACAGTGGAATAATTATGGATAAATATGAGGGGTTCAGCTCTAACGGTTCGGTTCACGGTGCAGGACCCGAGGTTTAGTCCATCACGGTAGTGCACAATAAAACAAATAATGAGTAGGTTTAGAACTGAAATAGCCTAATGATAGTTGTTAGACAGTATTTATAACCTTACAATAAAATTGGCAATGCTTTCCAAGCTGCTTGAGAATAAAATGTACCTCAGGGCTCACAATACGTGAAAGCAAAATAGAAAACAAAGGTACAGCAGCAAAGTAAAAAAAAAGAAAAAAACAACGCAGTGCAGGCCATGCGCTCGTTAAGTTGTAGTGTCATTTTCGCTTTCACTCACACGGAGGATAAATCAGTCGGAGGAGCGCGTTTGATTAGAGGCTCGTGTTGGAGCAGGTTTTGGGCAGGAGAGACTTAAACAAAGACACGCAGATGTGTTTTGGAGGATGTACCTGTACCTGTGCGGAGCGTCTACAGCTGCAGTTTAGGGTGAGTGACGATGGCACACAGCGGCCTGTTTGGATGCGCGCGCGCACACACATACACGCCTGCGCACGCACACACACACACGCACGCACGCACGCACGCACGCGCACACAGCCCTGTTTGGAGGCACGCGCGCACACATACACGCACGGACGCTCACACGCGCACACACACAAACGCGCGCGCACACCCACAGCGCCCTGGTTGAATGCGCGCACACGCACAGCAGTCAGATCTCGTGCACTCGCGTTTTTGTGACGGTGGGTTGTCCTCGGACAGCAGCACCGCAGCACTGCGGCTTCCTGGTGTTCCCAAACGGTCTCCCATCCCAGTCCTAACCAGGCCCGTCCCTGCTTAGCTTCAAAGTCGGTATGGGAAATAAACATGGCGGCGCCCAGGCGGCGGCCATTGAGATAGCGTTTTCTATAATAGATTTTCCCTCCCAATTTTTGCGATGAAAATATTCTCAAAATATTCTTCGGGAGGAATATTTGGTTTTAAATGACAAATATTTTAGTATAGGAATAGAAAAAAAGCACCGTAACCCCTTAACTCCCACCTGAACCGAGCACTTTTTCTCCAGCTTCACCCCAATCCAAAAGCTTCTGGAGAAAAGGTGTGAAAATGGCAACAAAACTGAGGCGCAAACAAGGATGAAAATGTGAAAAAAGTGAGAAAAAACGGACGAAAAAAGTGACAAATAATGGACGAAAAAGTGACAAAAAATGGACGAAAAAGTGACAAAAAAGTGAGAAAATTTTGAGGAAAAATTGAGAAAAATTTGAGGAAAAATTTAGAAAAATTGACAAAAAAGTGAGAAAATAAAAATGCAGCGAATTTGACGAAAAAGTGACCCAAAAAGTCACGAAAATTTGACAAAAATGAGATGACTGCCCAACAAAAAATTCTGATGATGTAAGCTTTCAAATGAGGTGTTACACTGGCCTACAGGATTTGGATAAAGCTGAACTGGAGAAAATTAAGAGGTTAAAGTACCAGTAGAATATTTCTTTTTATGGAACCCGGCCATGTGTCACGATTAGAGATAAACTTTGATCAAACAGAAATGGTCGGTTCGGGTTGAGAACGGCAAATGTAACGTAAGTTGTGTTTCACTCACACCGATCTCACACATATTTTTAGAAACTAAAAGGTTTTGGCTTTCAAATGAGGCATCACACTGGCATATAGGCTGTAAACTTTCCAGATGTAAATAATTGATAACCCTAATCCTAAAATGGCAGTTAACAGGTTAACATTGTAACATATTTGACCTTCTAAGATCACGTCCAGACTAAAACGGGACTAAAGAGTCTTAAATGGAGCTAACTTGGATTCAATTTAGTCCAAACTGGAGGTAAACCATGTCTAAATCAAAGGAATAGCATTAGTATTCATCATATTATTGACTTCTGTAAAGGTTTTCCTCTGGTTTGACTCATTTGAATGAATAACATTAGTCGTATTTGACAAAGCTAATCTCAGGCCGATGTTTTGGTTTGGATCAAAGTGTGAACGCGCCGGCTCAGACACTCACTTCCTCCTGACACCTCCACCGGCTTCCTCTCCGCTCTCTGTCTCTGCCCGGTTCCTCTTTGAAGTGAAGGCCCCACAGACAGGCAGGCTCCGGGTCAGGCGGCGCTTGATAACATCTGACTGCATCACAAAGGGAACAGTGAGTGACAGCAGAGAAACATGTGTGAAAACCCGTCTATTCAGAAAAGGGATAAAGCTTCAGCACTGAACATGAAAACTACTACTTCAACAAAAACTCTATTTCACATTCTTTTGGCAAAAAAAAAGTGATTCCCTGTGCAGTTGTCTCCATCTAGTGGCTGTTGGTGGAAAAACATTTACTTGTCTATGTTTTGACCAAACACAGTCGTGTATCTGAGCCACACATGACCTGACAGACAGACAGGGCTCTCACACCTCAGCAAATGCTTTCAAAGTGGCTGTTCTGTCGGCCAGTCTTAAGAATGAATATACAGGTCCTCATGTAATTAGAATATCATGAAAAGGTGCATTTACTTCTGTTATTCAACTTAAACTGTGAAACTAATACATGATATAGACTCATTACATGCAAAGTGACACATGCAAAGCTTTTATTTGTTATTTTGATTATTACGGCTCAGCTTGTAAAAGACCCAAATTAAAAATCTCATGAAATTAGAATATTTTAAAAATAGACTGTAAACCATAATCAAAATGATGATCATAAAGGCTTGACATGTGTCACTTTACACGTAATGAGTCTAGATCATAAATTAGTTTCACATTTTAAGCTGAATTACAGAAATAAATGAACTTTTTCACGATCTTCTAATTACATGACGAGCACTTGTGTTTATTAAAGAAAAATGAGCCGCGATTAATCGGATTTCATAAGTGTGATTATTTGCAATTTAAAAAATGAAATGATTGACAGCACCACTGTAGATGCAAAGCCTAAGGCTCAACTTAAACCAATCTGAACTTCAATAGCTACATTTTAAATGGATTAAGTCAAAATATTTGGAGTGGTTCTGATCAGAAACATCACAATAAGATGTTATTCAAGATGAGACGCTCCACATATGAAATTCAAATGCTTCAAAAAAACAAAAAACAAGCATGGACCTGTAGTATCACCAATATGAAGATGTCAGTGTTGAAAATATTAAAGCATTAAAACTATAGCACTCAGAGTATCTCACTTAAACCTGTATATATGTGCGTACAGGTGGACATTACTTTAATGTGTTTCGTGACCTCTGTTACAAGTAGCAGAGTTTATGAAACACATATACATAATATGTTACACCCCATTTATACATAGGGCTGCATTATACAGGGGAAAGACAAAAAAAAATCTTAGTAACTCTTAGTACTTAGTAAACTGAGTTTTTGCAAATGTATGAAATCATGCATTTTTCCAGGTAGATCAAAATCTTTTTCTCAATTATTTTAATCTTGTGACATTGACGTTGTTTGTGATATATGATGCAGCCCTACAGATACATGTGTGTAAACATGCTTTTGTAATGTTTTAATGTTTCCTTATAATTCCTTGTTGATTTACCCTTTAATTTATTGCAACTTCTTGTCGTTTTTTCACTGGGTGTGAAAAAATAATGAAAATTGTGTCAACTGTTATTTGTGTGATAGCGACATGAAATTTGACACACAATAAAGTAAAAAAATAAAATCACAAAAAAGTCCAAAAACAGCAGCAGCAGAGTGTTTTCTGTGCAACAATAGCACTTATTCATAATAATAACGCACATGTTCAAATATTTTCAAAATCTGTCGAAAACATGAACATTTTCACAGCACATTTGAAAGTGGAGACTTTTAAGTTCTCGACATTCTTGAAAGTCATAATTTGAGTTGGAGCAGGGGCTGGTATTTGGATTCACAAACCTGCCACATTCATCTTATTCATTTTGAATATTGCCTCCACTTTTGGACGCCATTTTGACTGCTCCAAATTCTCCGCTGCACCAACTCAATTTGAAGAATAGTCGGTTTAGAATATTATTTACGGCTCGCAGAAAACCACGAGCAACCGATTCAAAACTGAAACTGCACCCAGACCTCCCAGAAAAGCAGCGGCTCGTTTCCGTTTAAATTTTAATATGTTTATTACAATACATACATTTCACATTTGACCTCGTGACCTCTCCACGCCCTGCACCGCCCGCTGCGCCGCCTCTGCCCCGCACCTGCCCCGCGATGACTGAAGTTAAAAGTGAGTTTTTTTTCTCAGCCCGACCACACTACCAACCGCCATGTGTAAAAGCATCCGTCTGTACAAAGGAATGACCCGGTGACACCTTCCCCTTCCCCTCCCCCCCTCCCCCAGGGGCGAGTGAGGGCAGGCACAGGTGCAGGAGGCGCGGCAGGGCGACGGAGAAAGGCCAGGGGGGGTCCCAAAAAAGCAGCGTCACATCTCACTCACCGGAACTTTATTTTTTTTTTTTTCCTGTTTTTTTTTTCTCTTTTTCTTTAAATCACTCACTCCGGCACACCACCAGGCACTGTTGATTTTATTCAGACTGGGAAATGCGGGGCCACCAGAAGCTAAGGGCGGGTGGCTGAACGGGCGAGGTGAGGGGGGCCGTCGGCGCCTCGGGACCCAAGAGTTTCAGAAAAGCCCAGAAGCTGCCCCCGAAAAAAAAAAAACATGTCAACACAGGTGCCGTTCCTACACAGTGTATGGGCCAGATTTGGATATATTAAAGCTGCATTATGCAACTTTTCATGCGGGATTTGTGCGTGTTTGACCTTGTAGTGACCAAGCGGCTGTGTGAGTGGTCAGCATGACGCCTTTACTTTAATTCACAGCGGTCTCTACAACGCTCCGGGATCAATTGTTTTGTAGGTTTTCTAGCGAGAGGCTTCGTCAACAGTGAAAACCTTCCAAAACAATTGATCCTGGAGCGTCCTGGAGGCCACCGTGATGGAAAGTAAAGGCGCCGTGCGGACCACACTCACACAGCCGCTTGGTCACTACAAGCTCAAACACGGAAAAATATACTTACTTTTTCACATAAAAAGTTGCATAATGCAGCTTTAAGAACCCTTTGTTACAACTCGGCGTCAAAGCCTCTTCTTTGGTGCCTGCTTCATTCAAAGAGCTATAATGAAGTCAAATACAGGCTCACTTGACAGGAATAGGACATTTTGCACTACAGGGTTTGTAAGTAGCAAATGCCTTGTAATGATCCAAAACAAAAGATTTAATGGCAAAGTCCAATGTTTGTTTTTGTTTTTTTAACCATTCCCCCTAACAAAAGAGTGAAGGGAAACTGGGATGTTTAGGAAGTCAATTGGACACAGAACTTAAATTAAGAGCAACCATTTGTAATTAGGTAAATGCTTGAAAACTGACTGAGTATTGTGTGTGTTGGGCCATGTTTTTGGTATTTTTGGAGGTTAAAACAATGAAGGTATGTTAGAAATGTAGTGCCTGTTGAAAAAAAAAAAAAGTAAAGCTTTTTTTAATGACATTTAAGGCTCATATAAACATCCAGGGGTGATGAGGATTGCAATAAAATCGTTTACTGAGGTCTGGGGAATTTGCCTTTTCTAACATTTAACAGTTCAGCAGCTAAAAAGTAAGAGAATGAGAATAAAACAAGATTGGGGCGGCCAATGGGCTGATCTGAAAGAGCAGGACCCAGACAGATTTCATTGAGTCTCAGTGATCCACTAATCTGCTGTAATGAGCTGTACGCACACAGGTGACTCCCCATTGACCGGTTCAAAGGGAGCCGTCTATCCGCCGTCATCTCCCCATGAAGGATTAGCAAAGTCTTGCACATAAATACTTGAAAAGATCAAGTGGCGGACAGCGAGTTACAGGCAGTATGGAAAAGACTTCACAAAAGACACCTTCGTTTTGTTGCCTTAAAGCTAGAAGCCAATAACAATTGAAAAGAGGAACATGCAAGTGACTTGGAGCTAAACCATGCCGGAACGCTGCGTCCTGGTCCTGTTTGATTGGGCTGTTTCTTCTTCTACCGCTACAGCGTTTCGATCTGTATTCTGTGTCGCCTGTGTGCGTAAAGCTCATCGGTTTCTCTCGCCAAACACTAGGATTTGATAATAAAAATATGAAATCAACAAACAGTGAAAATCATCGTGGTGTGTTTGGGATTAGCTCGATCCGAGTCCCGACACCCGCGACTTTGTGCCAACACCTTTTGATACTAGAATGAAAGATAAAAATGCATTTGCCGTTCTAGTTTCACGCGGATAGGCCCAGTATTAACAGAAATTAACCGTGAACCAGGTCCGTTCTGTACTGAAGCGTGTCATTGTCTCACCAGCATAAAAGTAATAAGTAATAGTGTTTGAATTTAAAAACAGCGTGGCTTTAAAACCATCTCCGCGTGGTGACGGCTCTCCTCGCCCCCCCCTCACCGGCTCAGCGGCCCGCTGACTGACAGCATGAACGTTCAACTGCAGACGACTTAACATGAAGGAAAAGGCTAAGCTAATGAACGTAGCCGCCTAAGTGTTGATTAGTTTCGATGTCAAAAGCTTTGATAGGCATGGCTTTCCATGGCTTCAATCTACAAAACATATTTACAACATAGATAATAACATCTACAAGAAATCTACAGGTTTTTCCGTTGGTTTTGAACAAACCAAAGTCTTGTAAATCTCAACAGCTCCGACGTGTTCCTCCGAAAAGCCCCGGCCCAGCGGTCCAAAGCAGGCCGACTGCAGCTCCTGTGTACGGGCCGGGCCCCGGGGAACGGGCTGCTCTGTCCACTCTGTGCAATATTCGTCTGCCTCCTGCTTTCCACTCTAACAGTCCTCAAACCATGAACGAATTCTGGTTCTTCAGCTTTTCCAGTTCTTTGATTTGTTGTCTCAAAAACAGTATCCTGGAGAACACGGAGAGAACAGAGACAGGGGTCAGGTTTGTGTGTTGGGATGGTAGAAATGTGCGGTGGAAGAAAAGCGGGTCACCTCTGCTCCCTCAGCGTGGCCTGGACCTCACACACTCGCACCAGAGAGCGCAGGTTCTTCAGCTCCGTGCAGTTGTCCGAGAGGCAGATGCTTCCCATGGTGTGGGCCTCTTCCCGTAACCTGGAGGCCTGCAGAGACACACTGCTGTGTTTACCAAGGAAGGAGGTCAACGCCAAAACCACTTTCTACTCTGATCAAACTGTGCCCTTTCACCCCAGCTCCATAATCCCCTGTTTCTGGGTGAGAACTGCACCATCGGACTACAGCACCGATCCAGCCTTTTTGCTTCCGCTACCGATAATGAGGGTTTGAGAATCTGCCGATAATAAAAAAATCTGGGCGCTGTGATGCTGCAGTGCCTGTCAGGTCAACTCCAGGGACAAACAGGAAGCCACATGCTACACATGAGGAGAGAATTTGGTGAAGTAAAGTGTAAAAAAAAGTTTACCTTTGAAGAGGGAAACTATTGATCGCTATTTGGACCATGTGGGTTATTTTTGAGGATTAGAATGACTTCTAACTGTGAATGATAAGATTGATCGTATTTATACTAATAAATGTTTACTAGCATTTCTTTATGTAGCCTACATAGTAAGTATGGTTGGCGTATGGTTTGTGTTCAGAGTTTAGTGCCAACTCTCGCTGTCTGCATCTGACATTCTGCAAACATTCCACTTTTTTGCGTCTCCATTCCAGATGTTTGTGTGTCGCTGCAGGTGAAATGATATGGGGATGTCGTACTGTGAGGCTAGAAGTGTGGAGTTTGTTTTTGCTGCCGAGTTATCCGCAGTTCTCAGTCCGGCCGGAGCATCTGTTTAATTGCTAGTCCAGGAAAGTTTGTTTTTATCAATAAAAACAAAAAATATTGAATCGAAAATCGAAAAGTCTTCTCCTGCTGTCAGGTCTCTGCTGTTAAGATTTATTTATGAACAGAGGAACCACAGGGACACAAGAAGAAAGGAGAGGGAAGAGGACAGACAGGGTTTCGTTGGGGAGAGTCGTGTCTAACTGTTCCCACTATGTCGGTTCTCCTGGTCGCGTTTAAACGGTGGCATTATTATTACAATGTGGACGTTGGTCAGTGAAAGTCCTGCCTCTGGTACCTGTTTCTCCACGTGCTCGGCGGGCCAGCCCTGCACATGTTTGATGAGGTTCTCATTGAAGTGTGCAGACAGCGAGGGGGTGAGGGAGCAGGAGGAGCGGGACCCAGCAGAGGCAGCAGAGGACGAGGTGTTGTTCGAGGACAACTGTGGGCTTGGAGAGGGACTTCTCTGACTGCTGCAACACAGGACAAGCAGCACGTCAACAACATCACTCACATTCTGTTAGGACATGTTCACTTTACTATGGCTCTGCGGCGACAGAGGGGGAGGAGTGATATCAGCGCTACCATGTAGAAAGACATTTTAAAACAATCTCCTGGTTTACAATGACTACACACAGGAAGCAGCAGGTCAAATTTAACGCTTCTTAATGCCAGCATACTAGTTTGGGCATTAAACGCCCCCAAAATACAACAATAATATGCATATTTAATTTCTCAAGATTGTTTTCAACAAACAGAGGGATGAGGGGAAGTTTAACAGGTAGTTGAAAGCAAAAGCAACGGACACAACAAGCATCTTTGGTGTAAAAATTGTGCACAATTTCAGCCAAAACTGCAGTTCAGTTTGCTTTGAAACAAACGTATGCAGTAAAAAAAAGTTAAGCAATGTCATTATTTTCCAAGAAATTTTAATTATATGCCAGTTCAAATCCAATCTAATGTTTTTTAATGACATTCAAGCCTCGATTTTGGCACCATTTATTTAATGGATTTCACTGGCCAGCAGTCACCTTGTAAAATACAAAGAATAAAACCTCCCATAAAGATCGAGGCCAAAGAGAGCAGAAAAACAATCAATAGCTTTAGAATGATTCTAGCTTAAATACTGAGTCCAATGCTGTTGCTTCTACTATGCAGAGCTCACAGCGATCCACAGAACCTTGTTTCAACATGTTTAATCAAAACCAGTTTTATTTCAAGCTGAATTCATCATCTTTGCATCGCTGCACATCTCTAGACCACATAAGGAATAAGACTTCCCAAAACGGCCACTAGATGGTGCCACAAGCCCATGTATTGCACAGCTGCTACATATGAAATGGAAACATGCAACTAAACGTCCACATTATTAGCAGTGATGGAACCAAAAGACAGTGTAAAAGATGGGACGTTCAGTTTTTCCCCTTTCCAACCCTTTGACAGCGTGACAGACGTACCTCTGGCGCTGCAGTGTCCGTGGGGAGGCTGTGGTCGTGTCGTGACTGTGCTGCTTCTCACTGGACGCCGACTGCTGCGAGGAGGGCTGAGGGTGTGAAGTCTGCTTCGCTACAGCGGAGCTCACCTATAACCGTACATAAGACAAATATAAGACACGGTAAAAGACCCCACATGGCATGAACGGAGCGGGCTGTACTTTAGCGTGCGAGATGACGGGCTGCGTGTTGAGCAGAGGCTTCAGCGGCCCCGCGTTGGTCTGCGGCGTGCTGATCCGCGGGGACACGTAGGAGCGCGGCGAGGAGGCGTCTGATGTTAATGACATGGGCGACTGGTTGGACTGCTGAGCGGCTGCACCGACACAACGGCATGTTAGCACCACCACAGATCTACGGCTTATGCAAACGCACCGGCTTCACTTACCCTGGCTGGACAGCTGCGCCGCCTGGGACAGGATCGTCGTGATGTTGAACGCCGATGGTCCGGCCGTCAGGATCTTATGAAGCATGGACTGCAATGACGCCTGTGTGACCGCAGCTGTGAGAACTGGACACAAACACTAACATTAGGGGCGGTTGAGAAGGACAACGTGGACGTGTGAGAAACGGAAAGATATATTAATAGCACTTTTACTCAAAGCAACTCCAGGAACTCGCCGATACAGAAGACGAACAAGATGTGTAGATTAAAGGAGATGGGGTTAATAGTGACATAACGGCACTTTAACATACTCCTTTAACATACAAGACACAATGCTTTAACTGTTTTTCTCTGGTTTTACATCAGAGAAACACATTTTAAACTTTGTACATCATCATTATTATCATTATTAGTATTAGCAGTAGTCGATTACTCAATTCATCAACTGACTAAAGGACATTTCCACAGACGTTTTATCAGAATGTTACAATAAAAGTCATTTTTGATAAGCATGTGTGATCACTGTTATCAAGCCGATGGCCTGCACTTGTTTTAAACATAGACAGAGGAGTGCGCACATTTTAAATTGTTATTTGTGGTACAAGCTTATTCCAAACTTTTCCAACACGTTTCTAACATCTCAGGCTGTGTCTTAATTGTGCATCAACTTCAGAAACCCGTCGGTCAATGCCCTTTTTCAGCACGTGTTTCTATCCGCACGCCAAAGGTTGGGAACCACTGAACTATAGTACAACAAAATTGTAATAATAATAAATGTTGAAGCCAGGGGTTAAAGCAAAACATTTCCATCAGACTGAAATAATGTTTACACTGAAATCACTGCTGATGTCACTGTATCGTTGCCGAGGGCACAATATACTCAACCTACACCTGTTGACATTAGGAGACTCAGCTGAGGGGAAACAATGAAAGGGAAAAAACAATTGCTGGTGGGAGATTTGAACGAATTCAGATGTAATATGTAATAGTAAACTTACGACAAATCAGCTCACATTTTCTCTGTTTTGGTGAATTTTAACATGTGTAGAGCTCAAAATGGTGTGAGTAAAATTACAGATAGTGGGTTCAGAAAGTACCTTTTATTATTGCAGTGTAACAAATGTTATTCTGAATCTTTAATATAGTCAGGATTCTAGAGGCAGCACCTTTCTGTATCATGGGCAATCAAGAAAAAAAGAATTAATGTTTCAAAGCTTTCAGAAGTACGTCTGAGTTCACTTAAGTACTGCTCATGTTAAAACGAGTGCTACTGGGACGTCTTATAACTTTGAAAGACCAATAATGCAATAATATCTGCACGTAAAGACTAGAGCTTTAGAACCGTGACGGTATTGGAGAGTGTACTTGGAGGTTACTGTAACACACAATAAGCGAGGGTGTGAACCTTCGCCTCCTCTTTGCTCTGACCCTATGGCTCTCCTCTTCACGCTGCTCGTGCTCAGACAGAGGGGGGGGGGGGGGGGGGGGGGAATTGCCTCTGAGAAAAAGCGAGAGTGGGGCATGTCGGGACTGCCCCTCCATCAACAAACAAGTCCACGCTGACATAGTAGCTGCTATGCTTGCTTTAGCTGTGAAACCGATATAGATATAGATCCACAAGCCCAGATCACCCTGTGCCCCCTCTAGCTTCTGATTGGCTGATAGCGCAGGTCTAGTATCTTCACAGTATGCGCCCAACACTACTACCATGGAATACTTTAAAAAAAAAATGCAGTTTCTAGCTGATGGGCTAAATATTAAAAATGAAGCCCAACCCCAAACCAAACAAATGCATTCATTAATATCCATGAGCCTATCCGATGTCTCTTCCTGTTATAAAAAGGTGTGTAAACTCCACAAAGCAGGACCAGGAGAACTTAAAGAGAGCCTTTCATTGAGTTCATCTCATATTAACCACTATGTGAATGTAGACACATAAATTCAACTTAATTCAGACAAAAAAGGAACAAAATAGTCTTAAATCAGTCAGTCCAATCTGCAAAAGGCTGTGGTTGTAAAGCTCCTTGTCTGACGTAATCAAAATATTTCTCTTTTATATCGCTGCATACATTTTTTGGCCCTGCACAAACCAGTTCTTCACACCGATGACTGGATAATCCTGCTTCACAACTTTAAGGCTTTATAACATCAGATGCACAAATGTTTAACAACACTGAAGTACAGATAAACAAGTAGCGACTGACTACATGAATATGAAGTCTTGTTGATACCGACTGCTCTAAAAGTGAGTGAAGTGTTACCTTCGTTGATTTTGGCCATGTCCACACTGGTGTTGTTGAGCTGGAGGGCTGTTTGCAGGGCGGGGAGCAGCTGTCTCAGCAGACTGGGGTCCTGTAGTAGAGGAGGGGTCGTGGACTGAAGGACAGGAGACACGGGGACAGTGGACGCGGAGGAACCAGAGGGGGCGCTGGACGGGTTCAAGCTCCCCGAACCAGAGGATGAAGACTGGGCCGCCGCAGAGGGCTTCTCCCCCTGGACCGACTCTGGAAACACAGGAAGAAAACACATTTGTCTCTAAACCTGCAGTATTTCCCATATCTGTAGAAGGGTAAAAAGATCAAATAAGGCTATCGATAAATACAAAAACAACATGGTGGCGCCCAGCGTTAGACGGTCAATAAAAATACCTGACAACAATAACATTTACATTTCTTGTGTACTGAACCCTTTTGTTGCCCACTGCTGCCCGCCTGCTATCACTAACCTCCCCCCCCCTGCAATGTATGGTTTGCTCTGTGATGCTAATGAGGCTAACATTCACTGAAGGCTAATGACAGCAAAGGGAAACTGCACTGTCTAATCAAGGCCACTTATTACAATGTAAAACTGTACCAGTGATTTGAGCTGAGTGACAGACGGAGCAGACGGACAGATCAGAGGACAAACAGAAAGCTCCATGTCGAGCTTAAATGACTCTTGAATGTGCACAATTAATAGCAACATTGATCAGTCAACAGCATCGCTAACTGTTTCCATAATGTAAACCCTTTTCCCCTTATATTTGATTCCTAAAGGAGGTGTTTAGGCATAAGGCATGTGGCCACTTGTCATCACAGCTGTGCCTGTCCCAGAGAAGAGAGCAGCGGGAACAGCAGGGCGGACTGAGCCACAGGAGGAGAGCTGCCAGTCTGTTTACACTCTTCCTCTATAACAACATACTAAAACAGAATCCTACTGCTAATTGTTACTATTTGACAAGAGTAAAAATCAAACCCTTTATATACACCAATGAGTTCCAACTGCAAACAGGCTCACGTGAAGCCCAGCAGGTGGTGATGAACCTTCACACATTTCACTAGTAACACCGGTGCATGTACTACAGTAAGAAGCTGCTGCCACACACACCGCGCTGTGCTGTGGGCATACAGCCAAGGCGCCGCACACACAGGGACTTCAGCATTTCAGCCACAGCATGAGACCTGTTGTCCAAAAAGCAACACATGCACAACACCATTTAGCTCCGTCTCTCTTCCGCGGCCAATACCATGTCACCCAGCCACGTACTGTATGACGGCGTACTCTGTTTCTCCGCTGAACTGACTGTACCACACTGCGGCGCATCCGTTCAGGTCATGTTATCCTTATCGATGTTTGTTGGTCTTATTTGCTTCCTGTATATCAAATGTGTTTAGAATTCTAATCTAGCCCCATACTGGGTCAAAGTGATGGTAAGGCCCGACAAAGGGGAGACACCAAAACATAGCACTGAATGCAGGACTGTCAAGAGGCGGTAAAACAAAGAAGTCAAGTCAACATAACACACAGGGTCAGATTTCCTGCATTTTGGTGAAGTTAAACAGGAGAAGGGCCCACTATAGAAATGATGAATAGCATGTAAAAACGGCCACAAACAAAATAAACCAGGAATTACACCAATTCAGAAAAGGTGCAACCAAAACTAAATGGTCTGAAATGTTGAAAGAAACTGACCTGAATCCAGCCTCTCTATAGCGGAGGTTAAAAACTCTAACTCAACATACAAAGGCTTTTTACACTGGAGCTCAGCTACATTATAATGGGGCATGTGGCTTGTAAAAGTGTCTGGGTTTGAATAGGAGACTCTTCCAATTTAGAGAAAAGAAAAGAAAAAAAAACACATTCTCAAAACCAAAGACAGGAGGTGAAAGGAGAACCTAAACATGTTGCCGATGAAGCTTGGTGGAGCGGGCTGTGGAGCGCTTTCCTTTTTGAATTTCCTCTGAAAGCACAGGTCCTATGAACTTCGCCATGTTGCATTTAACAGGTGTACAAGCCTGAATAACTCTTGTATTGCACGTTTTAGATCAGTTCACCCGGGCATTTTAACCACAATGTAGGTCTATCTTTCATAAGGCAAAGCAACTTTATTTATACCGCACACAAGGCAACTGCCTGTACCACGATTACACTGACTCCCATGAGCAGGTTGAACAACACGCACTTCAGGGCCGTTCAAGGACATTTTAAAGGAATAGGCCACCGTTTTTACATACTAAGATATGTTCTTAGCTCACTTTAGTCGAGTTAATATATCCCCGTCTGGTCTTTGTCCGTGCGCTCTGTCACGCAAACGGAGCACATACGCAGCCTCTCCCACATGTCACATAGCTCCGAAAAAGCTCACGATAGAAGCTACCAAGCTCTTCCACGTGTTCCCTATTTAAATAAAGTTACATGAAGTGTTTTCATGCGAAGTATATTTACCCAGAAATGTAGCATGTCGATTTTATAAGCAAATAAAAAGGGGGACTATATTGTGAGGCGTAATGATACGAGGAGCAAAACGTCCGCGTAGTAACTCCTAAAGACTTCCCCCGCTCACTTCCGTCAATAACCTTTAGGAGTTACTGCGCGGACGTTTTACTCCTCGTATCATTACGCCTCACAATATAGTCCCCCTTTTTATTTGCTTATAAAATCGACATGCTACATTTCTGGGTAAATATACTTCGCATGAAAACACTTCACGTAACTTTATTTAAATAGGGAACACGTGGAAGAGCTTGGTAGCTTCTATCGTGAGCTTTTTCGGAGCTATGTGACATGTGGGAGAGGCTGCGTATGTGCTCCGTTTGCGTGACAGAGCGCACGGACAAAGACCAGACGGGGATATATTAACACGTCTAAAGTGAGCTAAGAACATATCTTGGTATGTAAAAACGGTGGCCTATTCCTTTAAGGGGCTTGTGCTCAAGGAAAAAAGAGCCCCCATCCCCCCTCGTTTCCTATAACTACTAATTAATACGGACGCTGACAGCCAATAAAAACCAAGATAGTCCTATGTCCTATGAAGTCAATCACAAAGATCTGTGCTCATGGTGATCATAAATCCTGATAAATAATGCATAAGCACTACATTAAAACAAACAGGCGTCTCTCCTCCGCTCACATGCTGCTCTGGCTCTAATCTACCACCAGCCATGACTGTGACGGGCCCGGAGGAATATAAACATGGCTCTTTTCAACACTTACTTACTTACCACAGATAATGATCCAGTCTTGCTGCAATAGTTTAATACGAGTTATTGAATATTTACTCTTTCCTCTAATGCCGTAAGAATCGCACCACCAGATGGCAAAGCACACGGTCCCTACAAACTAAAACAATGACACAGCTCTTGGCGTCCTATCCAGGAGGTACACGGGTGGAGAGTTTGGCAGAGGTTGTGAAGCGCTGATCGAGAGACTTACTGGTTCCGAAGCTGGGGGCCGCCGCCTGCATGGCCTCTCTTCTGTAGTCTCTGTCTTTGGGGAAACTGTTAACCACTGCGGTCTTTGTGGATTCTTTCTGCCGTTCTCTGTCAAACACAGGACAGGGACCGGTCAGTGCAGTCGTGCTTTCGGGACAGTGTGAGAAGAAGAAGAAGAACGGGTGATGACTGGTACCTCTCGAGCCACTCCTTGGGCTTCTCCCACTGCGACACCTCTGTCCTGCAGTTGTAGTAGTACTTCTTTCCAGAGGAGCTGATGTGCTCGGACCAGTCGTCGCCCGGTTCGTGAGGCTGAAACAGAGGAGAGTTAGAACACTGCAGACCCCCACACGTACTGACACGGAGGTGAGGCTGTGCTCTGATGCAACAGCCGGTAACTTCATCTACAGCGGGTCAGGGTGGAGGCGGAGTTAGAGGCAGGCACATAACAAACAGCCCTCAACCTTTAAAGAGCCGTTCAAATCAATATCATTTCCATTCAGTCAAACACTAAGAACTAATATGTTATCAAATGTATGTCACTTGTTGTGCTAAACCCTGACCTCTAATCTCAGAAGCCCAGTGTCTCTCAATTTGCTGCCCGGGCCTTACTGAAAGGAGCAGGCGAGTGTTGCTAGCCTTAGCTCAGCAGGCTATGGGTAGCTTAACCTAGGCACTTCCATTTGTTTACATGTATCAGTTAGCATTGGATATTAAGCCGCTTTTCTATTAAAATTAAATATCTGTCTATATCTATATCTTAAATATCTGTTATGCACCAAACTGACAGCAGTGACTGTTACTGTTCATTAAGGCAGACAGTGTTTTGGTCATGGGCCAAACTCAGTCCTGTAAATAGTTTATATTGTAGGTTATATCACCTGGTACAGTAATAGCATTTGACTATAAATATTGTAGATGAAAATTCAGAAAAACATTTATGCAAGCACAAATTAGACCGTTTACTACAACGATTTTTGAAGAACAGGGTAAAGCTCAATAACGTAATATTCAGTCAGTGTTCTGCAACGTAGAGAATGGAAAAATATAGTTTACTCTAGCAACTATGAATATATTGAAAAGGGGATTTTTCTTTTTTTTTGCTTCATTTTTAAATATAAATTTAGAGGCTTTTTTGTTTTGTTTTTCGAAATCCTCACCGCAGGGGGAGGATTTCTGGGGACCAATCACAGAACAAGGAGGGACGGCAAGACGATGACGAGCTATTCGATATATACGGAAGCTTGTAGCTTGTTTAGGGATAAAAAATAAATGTAAAAATAACAGATCCAACATGACAGCAGCAGACGCCATTTTTCGATCAAGCTTTAGACCGTGTTCCAAATACTTAAGCTTGAAAGTTTACATCGAGTACGTCAAACATCATCGGATACGATGATACGATATGTGTCTGCACCATGCGTTTCATGAGCAGTAATAGACTAGCCAGAGAGATATTAAGGACGTCCATCCTCATGTACGTGCATGCAGGCCAGCCTGTCTGTCATGCTTTAAAATGCACATTCTTCTGATCTCCTGGGTGAGTGGCAGCTGCTTCCGAGTAAACAGAGACGACACATGAGCTAGCTGTGGCTAACTCGAGCTGCTTTGAAGACGACAGTTTCTCCAACTCTCCACACTTTTCTACTAACCTTTGTGTTTGACTTAAAACATTAATGTCCTTAACATTTCACAGAGTTTCAGCTTATTGGATAAAACAGACAATAAAATACAGTAGTGCTACTGTTGCACTTATTTACCACTGTAGAAGTCAAAACTTTGACAACAACATGCAAGCAGCAGCAACTAGCTTTATGTTAGCTCTCTGCTAAAAACAACCACTTTCAGACAGTGATCACAACTGCAATAAGAACTAAAGTATCACTAAAAACAACTGTCTTTTCTACACCTGCTTCCTTGTGCCCATGGAAACTGTTGTACTGGGGCTGCAACTAACGATTATTTTGGCAATAGATTCATCTGCAGATTATTTTTACAGTTAATCAATGAATCGCTTGTCTGTCAAAGTCAAATCAAAACATTTCGAAGTGAATTTGTTCTTAAAGCTTTGAAAAAGAATGACTACAGCTGAACTTGGTTTGCTCAAAGCTGCACATCAACACAAGCACAAGATTGTGTGAACAGGCATTCCTCATTTAAAAGCCAAGAACCTCCAGAGTTCAAAGCTTTAACGACTGGAGGCAGCACTGGTACTGACTGGGACTTTATCTGGGACAGAGCTGGAATTGAAGAAGTTTATTTCCAAACTGGTGTAAAACGATAGGATCTGGCAACAATAAGAGTGGAGCTAATTGTGTTTTCTGATTGGATAATTGTCTTGAGGCAGATCATTTATAAAATTTACACACCCATATAAAAAAACAACAGTAGCTTTTCATTAAAAATACTAAATCTTCATGTAATTTTTTTCTGTGTGAATCAATCGATTACTAAAACAGTTCAATATTTCAATAACCTCAGGGGTACGCAGGATGTCCTAGAACAGGGGTAACAGGGCAAGTTTGCTTGGTGGAGGGGCGATTTTCTTCATCATCAAAAGACCAATGGCCAGACCCTCCAATTTTAGACATAAAGCATCACTTTCTACAAATTGCCAGTGTGGTCCATCTATATGATCTTAATGGGTGTTCTGCAGAGAAATCTGACAGCATTTGTGTAATAATATTCCTCAAAATCATCTTGAGGGCCAGAGGGTTTATGACGGGGGGGTTTCGGTCCAAATGCAGGCCTCTTGTTTTATTGCCACAAATCACCAGAGATGGTACTTTTTACGATAATCATAATCATTCCACACAATTAAAACCTCAAAAAGTAACATTTATTGTGAGACAGGGCTAGCATTACGGTTCCAAGCCTAAATATAGATGTGGGGCACGGTTTAAACCTCAAGACCGGGAGCACGGCTGAACAGCACCAAAGTTTGATGGAGTTGTAATGTCTTTGCGAGCAGAGCCAGAGCTGACTTACTTATCGACTGGCTACATTAGTTTTCCGCTCATTCTGATCCGAGGAGCAAGGCGGTGTGACAGCACAGGAGACTCACGTAGACTCATGCTCGTGTAAAGAAGAGGGAGCGGGGCAGTCAGCACTCAGAACGCCAAGTCGAGCTCCAAACCAGCGTCTGACGTTCAAAATGAGCCGGGCCGCTGGGATAAAGCAAAACACTCAGATTCACCCTTTCTCCCCGCCAGCCTCGCTTGGAAAAATAATTCAAAACATGACATTTTCTTTGAATTTTTTGCATTTACTTAGGCCTATGTTGGGCACCCAAAGTGGGGCCCAGCAATTCCGTTGGCCCGTGTCCTCATTTTCCATAAAAATATTGATTTGCCTAGCAGCGAGTCTGGGGCTTCGTGACCCGGCTGTAACCTGCCAGAGCGGGCTCAGATGAAAACACCGCACTATCAAACTGACTTTTAACTAAGACAACAGGAGGCTTAACGTTGGACGGACAGATTTCACAAAAAGCGAAGCACGGGGATCATGCGCATCGTGTTTTGGGAGTTTTGCTCGGATTATCACACACAGAAACCAGACTCTTCACGGTCTGCAGCAGATAAGACAGTGTGTTTCTCTGTCTTCATCCGTACAAAGAGCCTGACCAGCAACTTCATGGTAAGAGACAAGCTTTTCGGATGATCACATTTGGGAAACACCAGCGAGCAGCCGAGCATGCATGTTAACTGGTCAGAATCTAGCTATCGCTAGATTCTGTCCTCCCTTGACTTCAATTGATCCGCATTTGTGGGAAAGATACAAGCGCTGGTCTTAGTTCAGTTGGTCCTTATTCTGTATTAGTTCTTTGGCCTGGTTTAGATGTAGTTTAGTGCTGCTTTAGCCCTGATATTGCCAGTTTAAGCCCTGGCTTAGTTAGGGCTGGGCAATTAGTCGAAATCGAATCTCTACTTTGGTCAATCTCAAGAGTCGTGATGGGACTTCATAATCGACAGGTTTACAGCCATTTCTTTGGCACAAACAGTCCCTAGTTTGGGAGTTTGGATGAGACAATGCAAGACTTTTGTGCATTAAATGAGACCTGATGAAAGCCTTTGTTTTTGTTTCAGATGAGGTTTGAATAAAAGATGCATTTAATTTTATGAACCAGCAACATGTATTTGATTCATTATGAAAAAATGTAATCAAATCGAAAATCGAGATCGATCAATATGGGGAAAATAATTGTGAATTTTTTTTTTCCCGAAAATCACCCAGCCCTAGGCTTAATCCTAGTTCTGAGTAATATTAGACTACTTTATTTTATTTATTTATATTGGATTAATTTGCTGCTTTGGTGCTTATAAAATAATGACTTGAAATGAATGCTGGAATATAAATACAACTTTTAAGAGGCCTCTTTCTATTTGAGCAATGATGATAATGAAATTGTCATTTATTTATCACAAAAATATAAATAAGTAGCACTTACATCGGAGAGCAGACTTTAAGTGTCATGGCCCTCAACAAGTCAGACTCAGAGGTCACTGACCTTGATGGTGACCAGGTCAGTGAGCCAGCTGTAACCTAACATAGGCTAATAACGTCCAAAGACCAGCTTCATGTCTCTCACTAGTATAAGCAGTTTGCACTATATTGCTGCAATTGTTTTGTTCTACTAAAACAAGGCTTTTGCCATAGTCAATGTTTGTTTTAATGTAGCATGTTAGAATGTTAGAATAAAATAAAAAAATGTACACAAAAAAGTAACTCTTATTATTTGCAAGGCGAAGTAAAGTGTTACTGCAGCAACACTCAAAAATAAGAGTAAAGAAACAAACTAGAACCAAGTGTTTATTGACTGCAGATAATCAATTAACTAATGACTGGGACACGTGGAGACTGTCTCAAGTTTGTCATTTTCACTTTAACCCTGGGCCATCGAGAGCAGCGCACTTGTGAGGACACAACGTTTTCTTTCCCCAAGCGAGCGGACAATCGTTCATGTCGAGCCCTGATGATTTAACGACTACAAGCTAATCTCTCTGATTATTAAAGATTCAGATTCAGAAAACGCTATTGATCCCAAAGAGCAATTAATTGGCAGCAAACCTCAGAACATTTCACAAACACACCGATAACATTCACTGTATGTCAGTCCCAACAGCTCAGGCAAGGCTTCAGGCTTGACCAATAACAATAAATGAAATAATCACTGTTAAACCTTCGAAAGACTTACTGTGTCTGAGGTCTTGCCAGGGTTGGTGTGAGAGTTGGAGCTGTGAAGGGAACTACTGTGGTTGTGGGAATTCTCGTGTGGGGAATTACTGGTCCCTGCAACAAATACAAAAAAACAGTACATTACAGTTAATTCCTTGTGGGCACAATGTGTACATGATAATAGACCGACAGTGAGCGGACCTTTCAACTTCAGCTGTGTTTTCAGCACAACTTCAGGCCTGTTTGAGGCAACTAGCACTTTGAGATTTGGTGTCAAATGTAAAGTGCATTATAAATAAAATTTATTATTATTATTATTAAATGGGATTCTTTTATAATGTCTTGGTAAAGATTCCACAAAATCAAAAATAGATACTTTGGCCCAAACTTCAGGAGTCTGTGGTGGTAATGCACTCCAACACTGAGGGCCAACTGCCATAAAGCAAGAAGACAACGACGACTTCATCAGCAATAATAAACACAATACTAAGAACTGTCAGCAAAATACCATTTCAGCTCAACCGTCCATCAGATGTTGCATTCCTCAATGCAACGCAGATTAAGCCTCCACACTAACATTAGTTTGGAAATGGATATAAAGGGACTCTCAGTAGCAAAACCAAGTACTTTGTATGTAAACCTGATGCTTTTGACGTTTTTGATGCGTGCCATTACTTTGATGTCGCACCCGGAGCAAATGGCTACTTAATATGCATGAACAAAAGGATGAACCGTAATTTCTGGCCTATATGCAGCTAATTTTTTCCCACGCATTGAACACTGCGGCCAATATGACGGTGGAGCCAACATATAGCCACCAACAGGCACTACAGTCGTCTCTAGCAGTAAACACAAAAGTTAGACGGGCTTAGCGAAAGATTATGGCTGAACTTCTAATCATCATCAGATGAGGCTTACTTTAGCCTAAATGTAGAAGGGCTTTCCTCGCCTGGGGAGCGGTGTGAGCTGGAGATGTGGCCACAACGCGGACGGGTTACACGTCACATCCCTACACTTCCACATTGAGGTAAGCGACACTGGCCATTTCTGTGTGCTTTTGTGACGCGTTTATCACTGCCGTCCCTGCTGCCCTCCCTCTGCCCACAACTGCACCTTTCTCCGGGATGAGGTGTCTCTTCCTCTTTATCTGTGCCATGGGCCGCTCTGAGCGGATGCACGGCACTATGAAAACCTGTAAGGTGGGCTTGATTGGCCGAAATTTACGGTACTTTAGCTCTCTCGATTACAGCTGTTGGGCTGATTCCAACAGAGTTCCGACTCTATTGTAAAGGCTTCATGGAAGCAAAGTCAAGGTAATTCTTTGCTCGCAATAATTTAGTTTTATGGCGTATTTATAAACGGCTGTGGACGTTAGCACTAGCCGCGCTAGCATGAGCGAGTGTGTTGCAATTAGCCCATTTAGAAATGATGGAATCAAGGTTATGTCTGTATCTATTGGCTTACAGCATGAGCCACTATGATAAGAACACTGATTCCCCTGTCCTGCAAATATTTCTAGAGTTCTGGCACATTTACACTGATGTTTGGCAAACGTCAATGACTGGTGTTATTCTTGAAAACAGTTGCCACGGATCTGTCTGAATAACTGCTAAATTGGAAGCATGGTGCACATGCGATGGCCATGGAGCCATGGGCTGATTTGTCAATTTACCCATTTTCTACACTCATAAATACGATTTATCGCCCAGCCCTACTTTGAAGTAAATACAAAATTGAGTGGCCTTGGGTCGACCCACAAAGCGCTCCAACATGCATGAAAAGAACTTAAGATTTTACAACAGCAGGTGATGCTAGTGGCCCAAGTGCGTGGAGAAGCATGATGGTTTGTGATCATGCGCTCCTCGCATGATGACCAGAAAACACTAATGCGACAAACTCGATCTCTAAAAATCGAGCTACATCCGATGGTGTTGTTCTCAAACACCAAAGACATCTGTGAAAACCTGCCCATCAACTTCAGACCAAAGATGATTGATGTGACGAGAGTAAATGTGAATGCAATGTCAAAGAGTGCGCAGATCTGTTTTGTTTACTGCAGTGAATTTAATGCATCAAAACAGAGTGATGGACTTAAATAACTATTACCGGCACGGGCTTGCAATGTTTTAATTGCGCACCACATGTAGCTCATCTTATTTATCTCAAGGGCATGTGTTATTTTTTAAAACTGTTTTCTCACTTGATACACAAAGCCGTGAACACTGAAGTGATTTCATGATAACTCCTGAGGCACATAGGCAGTCACATCCAGTGCAACAAGCAAGACCTAACCTGCCTGTATACCCTTTAATGACATGGCCGTGTCAGCTTTCTGGAAAACGATAATGACAATAATACAGCAGGAAGTAAGGATTACATGTTCTTCACAAGCAGTAAAAGAGAAGAAGAGGCCGGTTAATACAAACAGCATGTGGGCATCTGGACAAGACAAAGCTGGATGGTACAAAACCTACAGATGCATTATTGTAAAGGCATCTGTTTTCTACACTGACGTCGACACACACAGGAGTAGTTTCATTTGTACTTCTTAATGCTGTCCCTGTTCTGGTCAAGCTTGGCTCCGACAGAAATACCAGACTGTGGCAGGTGTGTCAAGCTCAAAAGACCCCTTCGTACTGCAGAGGCTTTGTAAATGCCTGTAACCTTTAGATTACTTACCCACCCTGATTTGATGCACTTTTTATGGTTCCTCTCACTGTAAACTTCCTCAGTGATCGGATTTACCTGATGTCACGCACTGGCATGGAACTGATGTCCCCGGGTTCCCGCTTTGTTGCCATTTGCTGAGTAAAAATGCATAGACAGGGCCACGTTCACACCCAGTGCATAGCCAGACCGGGGTGTTGTCATTTGCTTACCACAAAGGAGTTTGATTTGCAGTGTGACCGGGAGAAGAGAGATTCGCAGACTGGAGTCGGGTCAGATAATGGTTCAGACCCAGGTCGGCTTCAGGCATAAAGTTAGGGCTGCGCAATTAACCCATATTCAATTACAATTTTGATTACACTACACGATAACACAATTTTTTACATTTTTTTATACGTAGTTCTTCAGATAACGCTACTGATAAGTGCTCACCTTTCTGAAAGAACAGCATCTATATACTTTGTCCGGGTGCTGGTTTTGTAGAAGAGCCTAAAATGCTTCTTCAGGAGCAAATCTCAACGAAGCTCAAAGCAAACTTGCATTATTTCGTGCCGCTGTGATGATCGTTTCTATTCCCTTCACATTTCACGTGCTACTGGCAAATGCTTTGGTCCGACATAAACAAACAGCGCTGTGTGATGATGTCATCAGGCCGCGCGCTTGGTTTGCTTGGGCAGGTGTGAGGGCAGGCCAGCAGGGGGCAGGTGTGTCATAGAGCTCTTATTAGATGATTACTTGAGCATATTTAATACAATATAATTTTGAGCTTTTTTCAATTGTTCAATGCATAGTTCTTATATATATATATATACATACAAATATATTTTAAGACATCATATAATCGTGATTTCAATTATTACTAAAATAATCATGATTATTATTATTTTTTCTATAATAGAGCTGTCCTACATAAAATGAATGTGTTGTTTTTCAAAAAACGCCCATTTTCGAAAACAAGCGAGGTCCACAGCAAACATCCCAATGAAATTCTGTCTTCTTCATTAATATTAACCAGAGCCTTTCCAGATATTTGATTGATTGATTTGACTGTGCTGCACTGTGATTACCAGATTAGGATTTTTTGGACACCTGATAATCAGATTGGGATAAACCATGTTAACAGCACATCAGAGCCACAAATGTTAAGATATGAATTAAATGAAAACTCTAAATAGATGGGGTGACGTTAATGGCAAAATTTAGCTTGTGGCATTTTGAGGCAGCGAAAGCAACTGAAAAATACATTGCTTTATCAAAAACCTTTGTGTGTTTAAGCTTTCAGAACCAGAAACACAAGCTTATTTGCCCATCAGGATATGGCTGTTTGCTAATGTGCACTGGCGTTGTTGTTCATACAATACAACTTTAAAGCTCTCATCAGATGAAATATGTCTGCGTATCACAAGAAGGCCAGTACCTGAGTTTTTGTTTGCAAACAATGAGGTCATGCCAACATGTAGCAGGGTTTCTCACACCACAAACATATGAATCTACGATTTGGTTGGTGAACCACAGGAAAGCCCGTATTTCTGTCATTAAATGAGATAAGATCGGACTTTATTGATGAGATTAAAAAAATAATTTGTTAAAATGCAGCTTTCAAAAACCTCTGATCAAAGTGAAGATTTGGTGAAAACACTGGTAATGCGTTTGAGTGGGGACATGAAAAACAAGACACGTCACTTCCTGCGGCAGAAAAGCTGACGTCACATTTACATTCACAAACCGCATCAACCAATCAATTGTGTTGCTTAGCCCAATATCACAACGGGAGTTGCCTCACAGGGCTGCACCAAACATTAAAGTAATGAAACAAAACAATAAAGACAATGTAACTGAATGCGACAGAGGGGCACTTTAGATCAGCTGTTTTCTATCGGCGAAGATGCCGATGCCAGTTTAAGGTCAGCCCGGACGCAATTTTATGCAGGATGGGGAAGCAATGAATTACAGTCCATCACAGGCATCGCCATTCCATGTAGAATATACACGCGACAGACGCATTGCCACTGCTGGAGGAACTTTGAGATGGAAGACAGGCCTCGCTCCTGTCGCTGTTATTACGTCCTCACATAGAGGGTCAGTGTACTGTCAGGTAGGGCAGTGCGATATGGACAAAAATGAGAGAGAGAGAGGAGATGAGCTCGAACTGAGACTTATGTGAGATCAGAAGAAACGCCCTAGATGAGAAGGATATTATTAGCTTTTAAACACGTTTGCATCATGGTTTTCTTCATTGTGTTGTTGTAGCGCCATGCTCAGGAAAGATAGCTTGCTATCAAGACAATGCTACACCCGAGTTCAACCAAGACGCAAATTCTGGCACTTTCCTTGAACATATGATCTACTGAAGCACCAAGCTTCACTTATAGCATTAGATTTGCTAAGCGCCTGCCTCTGAAGCCTCCACAACCATGTTTGTGCTGCTGCTTTGAGTGACGCCGAGTGTAGCATTAGCTGCGATCTCCACCTGCCCCGGTCCTGACTCTGATCCAAATCAGCTGTAGTGCACATGCACATTATATTGTCTACAGCAGCACGTTTTCTCAAAACGTGCTTTCCATGAAGGCTTGCTCAAGTTGGAACACTCTACCTATGATAGTTAGAGAGAGCAGCACCTACGTCTCATTTAAGAGACAACTGAAAGAATGGCTTATTCTGCCAACAAAGGTGTAACCATTAAGATGCATTAGACAGGATTTTTAAATATTTGCAGGTACAGGTGTGTGAGTGGGAGGGACGAGGGGAGTGGCGTATGAAAGAGATGCACTTTATGTATTATGTATTATGTAGTTGTTGTCCTTGCCTGTTTTGTCTGTAATGTAGTTGTACTGCTGTGTGTTTTGGCTTATATGTTTTATATTTTTTATGTTCTTTTGATCTACATCCGGCATATTTACAGCACCAGTTGTCTGTTCATTTATATGCACTGTCCCATTCAAATAAATTAATAAATGAAATGAAACATTTACACCGGTGTCCAAAAATTATACCAGTGTAAGGGTGCATGATATGATATAGCCAACCCTACTGTCAGGCGATCAAGATGCCAAGTTGTTTATTATTTACTTTTCATATGGACACACATTTATATTATATTACTTATCCTGAGCCTGTCTGTTTTAAATGCATTCTAACTTATCATGTGTAATCGTAATATATGACTTTGTGACTTCTTGGCTGAAAGACAAACATAAATAATATACAGCTGTGATGCACATGAGGGGTCATACCTCCGACAGCGGCTGGAGCTGCTAAAACAAGCGACTTTCTGACAGCGAGGATAACAGGTAGGAACAAACATCGCTTAACTGTTTAAAATGGCGACTTCTGAGAGGACATAAACTGTCCGCAAAAACTTATTTTGTAAATAATAGATGATTAATTAATGTAGGGACATGTGGCGTCTGTTGTTTTCTGTATTTTTACTTTCCCCTCATAACCAGGGTAACCAGGGAGAGCAGGTAGCCCAACAACCGTTAATGTCGTGCCATGCTATTTATCTATCTGTCCAGTTCAAGCTAAAGCAACTTTTGTCAGAATAGTACCACTCTCGTGCACAATGGTAACGCAAAACGGGTCTGTGCCGCTGCTGTGCATCACCAAACACCACCACAGCCCTCACTTCACTCAGTCACACAAACCCCCGCGCTCATCAGAGCCCTGTGCCCGCTCAAAGCGCTCAGATTGTCAAGACACATGAACCATGCAACTTTTGATACATTGCCCCAATATCTTTTATAAGCTATTCATGCTGCAAGATGGGAGAGATAAGGATGTGGGGCCGTTGTACACAGAGCTTTCATGCTTTTGAACGTGCATCTTTCTGATCTTCTGAGTGACAGCTGCCTTGGAAAGTTCAAAAGAATCCGATAGAGTAAAAAGAAACAAGACCATGCTAATTGTTGCTAAAAGTGTTAGCTGCACAGAAAACAGCTGCGCAACAGGCCGTCTTACCCTCGTCTTGTTGAAAAACAAACGTAATATAATTTATTACTAGCTGTGACCGGCCTGTGGTGCACTGATTCGGTTGGCAATGAGGGTGATCGCCGTGACGTCACGTCCGAGGCACTGGTGAGCAACGCAAATGTATCAAATAGATATTAATACGGTGGGTCAAAACATCGTTCAAAGTAGTTCAGAGTATTGCATCTGTGAAAAGAGCTGTGGTTTACATAAACAGCTCTTCAAGCTCGGAAAAATCAGCTGTTTGCCCACCAGTCACCAAAACATCCGGTGAAAATCGCGGAGATAAACAATAACAGCGATCCTCCCCATTCAGACCTGTTGCCCACTACTTTAAAGAAAACTAATTCTTGCCTTTTTGCCTGAGAGGAAGCTACTGATCATGTAACTGCTTACGTTTTTTGCATTTTCCTGATCCATATTCTCAGGTGATAAAGATCACATCTATATTTGATCATGTATTTCAGATTATGCCGTTTGTAGTCTCTATAATCTGAGACCTCCAGAGATCAGATCATTAGACTTTTGGTCTGCACTGATCGTGTAACCTCTGGTGCTGCCCGCAACTGAGCCGAGACCTCGGGCTCATCGCCCACTTACTTGAACATTTTAAATGTATTACCGCTCCCTGCCACTTCAGCACCGATCTTTCCACAATAAGCAAATTCATGATGACATTGCTGTTGTGCTAGGTTTAGATTAGCACTTGATTGGCTAAAACCATCTGCCAATGATCAATGAAGCGGTGAGGGATTACGTAGAGTTGTATATTACAACAACCACTGTAACTGATTTTACTGAATCTTCCCAACATAAGGGCAGTGGGAGGATTGTTTATAGTCCACTGTAACAGGCTCTTTCATGCATGTTCTGCGGTTGCCGCTGCTACATCTGAGCTACAATATTATTATTATACAAGTTTACTTAGCCCCATGTTTTTAAGAGATGCATATTTAAGAATCGCTTATCTAAATTGCAGATATGCACAATATGACAGCCATAGTAGTAGCACTCCATGATGTCACTCAAAGCTCATGCGAATAGTTCAAGTGAAGAGCATAACCTGTGTACTAATAGAGTGTAATAATTGAGGCAAACACGTGCGTTAACCTGCTCTTGCCAAAACACGTCTGTGGTCTCAGGCGGGTCCAAACCAAACCCCAGAGCTGATTCTACCCATGCTTTTAAGCCCATGAAGCCGTATGTCTCACCTCCATCCCGGTCTCTGGCTCGGTGTGTGTGGGCCGCCTTCCCTCTGCTGTGGCCTGTGCTGTCACTGTGTTTGTTGTCGGGGCTATCAGACCTCCGGAGCACTTTGCATGGAGGAGTGACATCCGAGTCGCTGCGCATCTTGTCATGACGGTGGTCCCCTCCTGGATGGCTCTTGGATGAGTATTTAAGTGTCTGCAAGCAGAGAGGACATTTGGAAGGCACCCAGTCAAATCAATTGTTTTTGAGGGTTTCTGCCAGTGCTCTTTTGGGTAATGTCAACAATTATACTAAATACTACTAAGTATTACTAAATATTCACTCAGACATATCTTTTTTGATGCTATTTTTTGCTAGTAAAGAGTTTCTAGGCATCCAAATTTATTTTAATTGGGTCTAAATATGGCATATTTTCGTGATTCCCCTAATGCAACACCCAAGAGCAAAGACAGCTGTGACTTCATAACATGGCCATTTCCCCACTCATTTCGCAAATTAACAATGCGATGGACGTGATGTTTCGTCAAAGCACTTATTGTTAGCCCTGGATTAGCTTTTATTTACATGGCAGAGCGCAGTGAGGCCGTAATCGGGCTGGCTAGCAGTAAGCTAATGCTAAAGCTAGCTGCAATAAAAGTCGTCACTACTTTTTCGAACTGATTCAATTCGACGGCTTTCCACCGCGGGCTTTCACACGAGCCCGCATTATCCGCCATCTGGGTCGTCCCAACGCCCGAACATCCAGTTTCCCCCACAATTTGCAGGTAGTTTTGACTTTATTTTCCGCACTGCCTGGGGCCTTCTGCGCTCTGGAAACCTCCGCTACAGTGTCCATTTTAATCTGATTTGGTGCTAGCGAGCTAACTACTGGGGCTAGTGGGCACAAACCTGATAGGGCTGAGATTCTCTTCGGTCGCACCTGCAAAGTACAAGAAAAGCGTTGTCAACAAAGGACTCGAAATGTCACTGCGTGCAAAGAGTGATGCTACTGCAGCGGCCAGACATGCAAGTTTCGGCACACTTATTTTGGTTTGGGTAAAAAAATGGCGGATTGTCAAAGCGTAGCTACGAGGAAAGGGGAATCGGTGGAAGTAAAGAAAAAAAAAAGAAGAGATGTTTACCCATCGCCGAGTCTCGGTTGTTTCCTTGCATACATTACCATCAATGCCGTGTTAGTGTGATTGGAGTGGGATGTGAAAGACTGATAGATATACTACGTCTTTTCCTGTTGATCGCGCCCTGACATTCGTCTACGGTTTGGGGTCTAACTGGGAGATTTCTCGATGCTAACGGCTCGACGGTTGGGAAGAGCGCCCTCACTCAGTCCATCTCCCACTCCGACACACAGCCGTGTCTCCGAGCCACCGAGAGCAGCACAAGCCTGGGCTGCTGCGGGACCGTGTTGCCAGGTGCGCCGTTGTCGTAACGGCTGCATCTTCGCGGAGCAACGTGGCGCAAAATCGCCGGCGGTGTGTGCGGGGACTCGGAGCGCGGTGAAATCACACGAATTCAAGGATGCGTTAAATAACACGACAGAAATATTAAGTATTCACGTGTTAATTACATTATGGAAGAGCGAAAGTCTTTCCCCCAATCTGGCAACCCGTTTCTCCACTCCACCTCCCCCCTTCCGTTGGCAACATCCGGGAAAGCAGTGAGACGCGGCGGCGGTGGACAAAACTTCTCAATCTATTTGTTGGTTGTTTGAATTCAGTGAAGTAGTTTTTTTTTTTATTCTCGTGTGTTTTTAAATGCTCTATAAAGGTTTCTTTCGACGTAGTTGTTTTGTATGTCCCCCGCTGCTCTGCTCCTGCGCATCTACGCCATTCCCCTGGTCTCTACTGCCACCTAGTGTTTGTTCTAGCACGATGCGAGTAGAATGAATTTGTCGCCTTTTAGGCCTGCACAAAAATTTCAACACATAGGGCAAGGATGACCTCTTAGCCCCCACCTGAACTGAGTATATTTGTTCCAGTTTGGCTTTACCCAAATCTAAAAGCTTCTTGAGAAAAAGTGTCAAAAAACAAACAAACGAGGATGCACATACAACCAAAAAAGCAACAAAAGAGTGACAAAAACAAGATAAAAGAAAAAGAGAGAGCCACAAAGAAGCAACAAAAACTCGTCGGAAAAGCAACAATACCACAATAAAAAAGAATGTTCAAAAATGACAAAATCAAATCAAGGAAAAAAAGCAACAAAAACATTACAAAAAAACCCTGCGAAAACAAGACAAACAAGAGATGGAAACAAGACTAAAATGCCTCAAAAGTGTAACAAAAATGTGGCGACAACGCAACAAAAAAGTCACAAAGAGGCAATGAAAACATGACAAAATGTTTCAAAAATACAACAAAAAAAGCGATGAACAGGCGACAAAAACACAAGAAAAAGTGTCACGAATACTTGACGGAAAGGCAACAATAACACAATGAAAAAGCTGAAAAAGCTCCCTACAGAAAGGGACTTAAAATAATCTAAATAAAATAGCCACAAACCAGTGATGAAAATTCAATAAAAAAGCACCAAAATGTGTCAAAAATGCAACAGTTTTGTAGGTCTTAGCTTTCAAATGAGATGTTACTCTGGCCTACAGGCTGTTTTTAGATTCGGGTAAAACTGAACTGGAGAAAATGCACTCGTTTAAAGGAGCTGTCTTTGATTTTTTTTAATTTTCTGTTATTGGGATAAAATTTGTTTTGTCGTTTAGTATATGGTAAAAGCAGACATTTATCCACTGGTTTTAAAGCCTTTTAAACAGTCATACAATGTGAGGCTTGTAGGCTTTTTTTTTTTTTTACAGTGAAATGACAGTTTTTCTCCTGAAAGTTGTGAAATCTGGTTTAAACTCAGTCCCTGTGACGAATTTTGATGTTGTAAATGCATGAAAAAGTTTGAGATGAGTTTGGACCAGAAAATAGCTATTTGAAATTTGAGTAACAATAAAATAATAATTCCATTTGTCTCAATAGAATTATCAAATTAAAAGCAGAAATAATCACACTTAGGTTGCCAGATCTTATAGCTAAAACCACTTTGGAAATGGCCTCCTTCACAATCCCCAACCTGGCAAATGCCTGTTTGTAAACTCTCAAACAAGGAATGGCATGTAAAACATATAGTGGAACTTTAGTTAGCCCAAGATCATTTGGCACGTGTTTTCAAACCAGTAAGAGCACAGATACCAGCTGAAATGTCCTGCGTTCCTTTATCATCACATTCAGGGATGTTCTTCAAAGACAAAGCTGCCTTTTGTTGAACTTTGAGTATAAACCCAGCAGAGGGCACAACTTTACTAACAGTTTGGGAGCCACTGGTCTTACTGACAAGTCCATGTCTGAGTGACTCACACACATCTGTAAAAACTAACTGCACCTTTCTATTCCCCCCTTCTCCGGGACCCGCAGTCTGCCACCAGTGTCTGATCCGCTTGGTTCCATCTCCAGACAGAAATTGCAGGTGACTCTGTAGCACCTGAAGAAGCCCTGGTGTTTGTGAATCACTAGACTTGCAAAAAGAACCTTGACTCTCTAATATCTCACAACTATTTAACCTTAACCATTTAAGCTCTGAACAAAAAAGACAATCCAAACCATCATCATTGTTTACATACGTTTATTCATCAGTGCTGCTCAAAGTGCTTCACGGGCGGCGCTGCAGTCAGGGCGACACATCAGAAGGACACTCTGGGCAGTCGGGCACATCAGTGACATGTGACTTCCCACCAGAAGGAAGAACGTGGTGCCGACGGTAGAGCGGGTGGTCTCGTGGTCAGAAGGTTTGAATCCCAGCTCCTGCGCACTGTGGTTGTGTCCTTGTGCACGTGGCCTCCGGACCTCTGGTACCTGCGCACATCAGTGTATGAATGAGAGTGAGAATAAGTGAGCGGCTTCTTGCCTTGAGGCTATATATAGATACTGTATATAAGTTGAGAACATTTACCTTTTACTAAGAGCAGCGGCTCCAGAGAAATCACAGGTCACTCTCACGTCTGTGGTGTTGGGTCAGGGCGCCCTCTGCTGGTGCAGTTTCCTCTGTAAACAAACAAAACAAAAACACACACAGCCCTCCCGACCAAAACACTCTTATTCATCTTTAATATTACAGCATCAGTCATAAAAGGAAGGCATTAGGTGAAAATCACTCAGCAGTTTTGGCCCATTTTAAATAAACATTTGATTATTGTATTTTTAATCAATGATAATTAGCTCTTTCTCTACACGTTTCACACCTTTAATATTGTTTTTGTTTCCTTTGACAAACGAAAATCAATCAAAAGAGGAAAGTCAAATCTTTATATGACGCTCATACAGTGAAATATAAAAATGTGACAGTTAGCAAGTGTGAACAGAGCGGCTCCAAAGACAGTCAGTCATTGACCCGCACACTCTCTCCACTCACATCTACACTGGAGGCAAGGCGGGTCAAGTGTGTTGCCCAAGGACACAACGGCAGTGTGCACAGCCAGTATAGATGGAACCTTTGAATTAGAGACTCCACCAGCTGAGCCACTGCTGCCCCCACTCAGCTACTTTACTACTACTTTACTACTACAGCTACTTTACTACTACTTTACTACTACAGCTACTTTACTACTACTTTACTACTACAGCTACTTTACTACTACAGCTACTTTACTACTACTTTACTACTACTTTACTACTACAGCTACTTTACTACTACTTTACTACTACAGCTACTTTACTACTACTTTACTACTACAGCTACTTTACTACTACAGCTACTTTACTACTACTTTACTACTACTTTACTACTACAGCTACTTTACTACTACTTTACTACTACAACTACTTTAGAAAACTGGAAACACAGATACTCACCTCATTTGTTTGAACGTATCCTTTGTTTTTAAAGCACACACACACACACTACTACTACTTTTACTACTACTACTTTTACTACTATTACTACTACTACTACAACTACAACTACTACAAGAAATGTGTTTTTGTTTTTAAAGTACACACAGACACACTACTACTACTTTTACAACTACTACTACTACAAGAAATGTTTTTGTTTTTTTAAAGCAGACACAAAAACTATTATTACTACTACTACTACAGGAAATAAGAAATAAAAATAAATATGTTTTTTGTCTTTTGTTTTTAAAGCACACAGAAATACTACTATTAAAACAAGAAATATGTTTTTGTTTTTAAAACACACTCTAATACTACTACTACTAGTACTACTACTACAAGAAATGTTTTTGTTTTTAAACTACTACTACTACTAAGAGAAATATGTTTTTTGTCTTTTTGTTTTTAAAGCACACACAAATACTATTAAAACAAGAAATATTTTAAAGTACACAGAAATACTACTACTACTAAGAGAAATATGTTTTTTGTCTTTTGTTTTTAAAGCACACAGAAATACTACTACTAAAACAAGGAATATTTTAAAGCACACACAAATACTACTACTAAAACAAGGAATATTTTAAAGCACACAGAAATACTACTACTACTAAGAGAAATATGTTTTTTGTCCTTTTGTTTTTAAAGTACACACAAATACTGCTACTAAAACAAGGAATATTTTAAAGCACAATGAAATACTACTACTACTAAGAGAAATATGTTTTTTGTCTTTTTGTTTTTAAAGCACACACAAATACTGCTATTAAAACAGAAATATTTAAAGCTCACGCAGAGAAGACTAAGTTATGGCTACACTGGTCAAAGCGCGGCGCTGTGGAGGGTGGTAAATGTGGAGGGCAGTAAATGTGGAGGGCGGTAAATGTGGAGGGCGGTAAATGTGGCCGTTGGCGTTGTGGACTTTCCAGGTCCGGAAGTCAGAGGCTAAAACTCAGTCCTTGTCTGACTCCGGGTCCTGGAGCAGGTGGGGGTAGAGGAAGTTGCGGCTGAAGCCCCTGGACTTCCCAGCAGAAGTGGAGGGGCCGTCGGCGCCGTCTTCAGAAAAGGGGAGGCGCGGGCGCTTGGCGCCGTCCTCCTCGTCTTTGTCATCTTCATCCATGCTGCGCTTGGATCCGCCAAAGGGCAGAATGTCCAGAGCAGACAGAGACAAATCTGGGACGGGAGGTGCAGGGAGAGAGAGCTGACCGAGGTCCTGATGGCGGAGCGCTTCCTCAAACATCCTCTGCGGGGCGTTGAAGGTTGGAGACAGGTTCTTTGCTCGCTGCAGTGGGGCAGGGATCTGGGGAAGACCAACCGTCGAGGAGGGGCCCAAAACTCTCCTCGAGGAACACGCCGGTCTTCCTCTTCCTCTGCGAGATGAACGTAGTCCATGCAACAAACGAGGAAACCCACCAACCTTCAATTCACCTAATCCTCCCCGTCTGAGTGGACCTCGTCCCCTGGAGCATCCCACGTTTTGAATCCACAAAGACCTCAATAGTTGGAATTTCCTGGTGTAGCACTGGCATCGTACACAAGACATTTCTCACTAACGCTGATGGTGAAGCTCCTCCGTATGATTTAACAGGAACTGAAGAAAGGTCTGAAATAAACAGGACACATTACCCAGCTGGAACCAACCAGAAACCACCGCGTACAGGTCAGTTTAGAAAGTTTGCCGATGGAGGGGACCACAGATGACCAGCCCATCACTTCCTGTTGGAAAGAAAACATGAGGTTAAATTTAACAACGAGGGTAAGGGGGGAATACGTTTGTTTATGCCTCAGGGAGAGACACAGAGCCAGGATCTGAAAACCTGAAAACAGAAAAGGCTTGAATCACTCAAACCTACGGCGCAACCTCTTAGGGCCGGCCTCAGCATCGTCGTCCTCCCTAAAGCGCTTACGAGGGGAGGGAGAAGACGAGGAGGACAGAGAAGGGGAGGAAGGACAAAAGGAGGAAGGAGAAGAGATAGGAGAGGAAGAAGAACGTGAGGATGGAGAGGAAGGAAGAGGGGGGCGGCCCGGAGAAAGAGGGGGAGAACCCAGAGGTGGAACAAGTTCCGGAGAGAGAGGGGGGCGGCCCGGAGAAAGAGGGGGAGAACCCAGAGGTGGAACAAGTTCCGGAGAGAGAGGGGGGCTGCCCGGAGAAAGAGGGGGAGAACCCAGAGGTGGAACAAGTTCCGGAGAGAGAGGAGGGCGGCCCGGAGAAAGAGGAGGGGAGCCCGGAGAAAGAGGGGGAGAACCCAGAGGTGGAACAAGTTCCGGAGAGAGAGGGGGGCGGCCTGGAGAAAGAGGGGGAGGGCCCAAAGGAGGAAGAGCGAAGCCCGGAGGAAGAGGAAGGGAGCCCGGAGAAAGAGGGGGAGGGCCCGGAGAAAGAGGGGGAGGGCCCAGAAGAGGAGGAGAGAGGCCCGGAGTGGGGGCAAGAGGAAGAGGAGGGAGGCGCAGAGGGGGGCAAAGAGGAAGAGGAGGGAGGACCACAGGGGGGCAAAGAGGAAGAGGAGGGAGGACCACAGGGGGGCCAAGAGGAAGAGGAGGGAGGTCCGGAGGTGGGCCAAGAGGAAGAGGAGGGAGGTCCGGAGGAGGAAACAAAGGGAGAGGAGGAAATGGGACGATGGAGCCTGCGTCCCCACCACCGAAGTGAAGGGGCACAGGAGGAGGGTCCACAGGTGCACGCGGGAGAGGCTCACCCGGGAAAGCGTCCCCAGCACCGAAGATGAGGACCGCAGGATCAGGAGGCCAGGGGGCGTCTCCTAAACACACACAAACAAACTTGTGTCAGAATCCGCTCTAATCTCTACTTCTAAACTTAACAATTCAACTGGCATTCATTTGGTTTTGTTGTGCTGGACACTGTAGGAACTGTCTCTGAGGAGGACAGTCCTGGTGCCTTGTGTCGGAGCAGGTGTCAAAGTCCCCAAACACACTGTTGTTTTATTTTACACTACCCTTGATACATTGTACCGAGCTAAATTTAGTACGATGTAATGTGCCCTGTAACAATGTGTAATAAGTTGAACCTATGGGTTAGATACACAATGGAATAATATGTATTTGTAGTTTGTATGTACATAATGTAATAAGACATAACTCTTAACCCTAACCTTAAGCAAATGGTCTCACGTGTTACATTATGTACCTACAAAGAAATACAACTTATTCCATTGTGTATGTAAAGCCACTACAGATTGTTACAGAGCACATTACATTGTAGTGAATTTAGTTACTGACAATGTATCAAGGTAGTGTAAAATAAAGTGATATCCAAGACCCGCAGTAAATACATGCACTTGAACTAAACATTCAAATAAGAGCCAGCACTATTTTATTCAAAATGTTGCTACAAATATGATATTCAACACCCAGCCGAATAAAAGAAAGAGTTTCACAGATATTTTTCTAATGAAGAGTTAGTTTGTTAGTTTTATCAGGGTTTTACCCGTGACATTTTGAAGAAATAGGCTATATGCACAGTTTCCCTACGTGACATCTTCCTGGACAGTCAGCCAGATGCTGGACTTCCTGTCAGCGATCATTTACATTCACAATTAGCAGGTTCCCACACAAACATAGAGACAATGAGGACAATGAGTTACCACCGTTATGAACACGGAGGTTTCCTCCAGTGAAGTCCTTACGTATCATGTAATATTTTTAACCTTCTCCAGTGACATCTTAACTTCTACTCGCTGTCCTTTACCAAATCTTAAGCTATTGCTTCATTTCTGTGGGACCTGCTAATTTTTAATTGGAAGAGATAACGGACAGGAAGGACAGCGTCTGGCTGACTGTCCAGGCGGAAATCACGTGGGGTCACTGTGCATATAGCCCATCGTCGAATAACCTCTTACCAAACATTACCAAAACTAGCTTACGTGAGCCAAGCTAACCTCAAAATTCAGTTTTAAAACATGTTTTTTCCACATGAAGTTTTGAACTGTTACTGTACAGTTGCTAATACCTCGATAATTTGCAGTTTTGCCTTTGGATTTGACCGGTTTGAACAAGGTATTTGGATACACTGCTAGCGTTAGCATCAATTAGCACATATGCTAACCTAACAAAGGCTTAGCTACAATGCAGTCTTAAAACAGTACTTTTGGAAAATATATGTCACAAAATGAAAGAAAACCTAAAAACCAAACACTAGTAGGTCATTATAACAAAGACCAAGGGAAACATACCTCGAACCTGCAGGTCCAGGGCGTCGTCGTCCAGAGGGAAGATCATCGTCGAAGTTTCCGTTGATAGTTCTCACAAATCTGTCAAAAATATAAAAGAGTATTAGCTAAACTGCCTTTACTTTGTCAAAAGATAAATGTGGAGACTCTAATTAAAGCAGAAGAGGCTAAAGTTACACGCACCTGTAGCTACAGTCCGCAGTCAGTCTTGAACTCGAAGTCCAAAGGTAGTTGCCAGGCCACAGTTGCCATGGTAATAGTCATAGACGTAAGACGTAAGCTTAGCGCGTTGATGTCATATGGCAATGTATTATGGGTTTACAGTGAACTTGAAGATTTCAAAGGTCAAAACACTGGAGTTTATGATCACGCTCAACATTTGGAATTAGGGTGACCACCTTGTGTCTCCTTTCTGTTTGCACTGCACAGCCATGGGGTTTCTGTAAAGAGTAAAAAGCATTAAAAGTCACAAGGGAATTGTAACAAAATGGGCCTTAAATGTCCTTGAAAAGCATTGAAAATGTCTCCAGTATAGGCAATAAATCTAAATGTTGCAGAAAATAAAGACATTCATCTTTTTAGCAATACTAAAAAAAAAGTGATGGTCCAAAATTCATTCAACTGCATGTTTTGCCTACATACTTTTCTTTTTTTTTCATTTTACAAAACCTTTTGCCCAATTGATCAAATTCACTTATATCAAATATCCCAATTTTACTCCGCTTAATATGATGTTCACAAATTAAGAGCTACTTTAGTCAGGGTATTATATTGAAATGTATGTCATATTCTATGAACAGTTTTTATCCATGTGCCTGGTTGAGGAAGATGAGGGTGACGAACCTCCTGTCAGCGGAGAACCTGCTTTTCACATCATTGGGACAGTGTCATCCTCATTTCAAAATGAAAAAGAGAGTGGAGTGATGGAACACTATGGTGTGAGTATAACCTTTCATTTTAGTTCCTGGTTAACGAGTTATAAACATGTAATTGTCTTCCAAAGTCTCCGACTCGTGAAGAGCTTCTCAGTCATTTACTGGAGTGTGATGTCATTCTGTACAACATCTCTGAAAAGGCCACACAAAAACTGACTGAGGAGGCGTCATGGGCCCTAACAGGTAAGAGATGATTATTATTACAATAGCTTGAAGACAATCTGTTGTATTTGTTATGTTTCTTTTTGTTTTAATCAATAACAGCTCTTCATGATGAG
The DNA here is from genome assembly GCF_951799975.1 of Gobius niger. Classification (NCBI taxonomy): domain Eukaryota; kingdom Metazoa; phylum Chordata; class Actinopteri; order Gobiiformes; family Gobiidae; genus Gobius; species Gobius niger. Next base: position 21,197,770 of record NC_136869.1, read on the forward strand.
ATGGAGAGCTTCAAGTCCAGAAAACGGTTCATCTTAATCTCTACAGTAGTGACGTGGGCCATGACTAAGCCACAGAATCCAGTAAATATTACATTACTATCACACTCTTGAAAGAATCTATCTAAGTTAATGTGTTGATTTACTGTTTTTAGGACAAAGCGGACGTCCCGATATCCGAGGAGGAGTTCAGAAGAAGATGGCCGCACCCCAGTTTTATGAACTGGAGAAACTTGTCATGGAGCTCGATGGAACTGTAGGTTTTATACACATCAAAACATCAATGGCAATGAAATGTCATTTGTTTAATATTACGTTTATGCCGATATTAGAAAAAGACCCGACTTCCAGCCTATGTGGTTGCCAGTGGTCATCAGTACAGTACAAGGTAAATGCAAACATACATTATATACTGTATTTGGCCACACTTCTATAAATGCATTTGATTTCTTCTTCTTTTAGGTTTCCTGGTTGATGCAAAGCCCAGAGCTTCCAATATTTGGACAGGGAATAAACTACATACCTATGATTCACGTATATGACCTTGGGGGGTGAGCTTACTCTTAAAAATCAACATATTTCAACCACACTGCAGAACATTCGAGGTTATACCTTGTTTTGTCACAACAGCGATAACATCATTAACCTTTTAACCCAGTTCTTTTTCTCCAGTTCAGCTTTACCCAAATCCAAAAGGTTACAGTGGCTCTTTTGTCACATTACTGTTGGGTTTCCTTCCTCGTTTGTGTTGCTACTTTGACGCTTTGTTTAAGAAGCTTTTAGGTTTAGGTAAAGCCAAACTGGAGCAAATATACTCGGTTCAGTGCGTGTTAACAAACATCACATTTCTGTTTATTGTGCAAAACTTTACACAGTTTATATATTTATATAGTATTAATAGGCAAATCCAGTCAGAAACACCTGGCTGGAGGGTTCACCTATTGCACATGTTTTTACCACTAACCTACGTACACGGGGAGAACATGCAAACTCCACACAGGAAGGCCCCGTCCAGGTGGGAATCGAACCCAGGACCTTCAAGCTGCGCACCGTGCTAAATAAAGTACAACCTGCCCGTGGGACAAGTATTCTTGCACAATTAAGAAGAGGGAGAAAAAAAACATCCCATTGCAATCAGACAGTAAATCTTAATTTACTTTTCCACTTTGTAATTTGGGTCATTTTTACTTGAGCCACAAACCAAATATGCCAAATACAATCATACAGAGGACTGATTTGGGCCATCATGATCATTACTGTTATAACAGCTGTTAATTAATTTCATTGATATTCTCGAGATGAATGCGGACGGTGTACTTACATATGTACTTATTTATTTCAAACTTCCATACACACTTCCATATTTGCTTACTTATTTCACTATTACTAGTACAATTTAAACTTTTAATCACTAGTTGATCTGACTGACAATGACACTGCTCTGTGTTCCATAGAAGAAGAACCTTTCCGAGCTGGAGAGACAACAACAGGAGCTGCTGTCGGCCCAGTCTCTCCCCCTGAGGATGTACCTAATGAAGTATGTGAAGCCCTCGCTGTCTGAGGCCATGCTGGAGTGCTCCGAGGCCCAGTCCACTTCCTGGTGCAGCCTCTACGTTACCTATAGTGGAACTTTAGTGAGCCCGAGATCATTTGGCACGTGTTTCCAAACCAGTAAGAGCACAGATACCAGCTGAAAAGTCCTGCGTTCCTTTGTCATCACATTCAGGGATGTTCTTCAAAGACAAAGCTGCCTTTTGTTGAACTTTGAGTATAAACCCAGCAGAGGGCACAACTTTACTAACAGTTTGGGAGCCACTGGTCTTACTGACAAGTCCATGTCTGAGTGACTCGCACACATCTGTAAAAACTAACTGCACCTTTCTATTCCCCCCTTCTCCGGGACCCGCAGTCTGCCACCAGTGTCTGATCCGTCTGGTTCCATCTCCAGCCAGAAATTGCAGGTGACTCTGTAGCACCTGAAGAAGCCCTGGTGTTTGTGAATCACTAGACTTGCAAAAAGAACCTTGACTCTCTTATATCTCACAACTATTTAACCTTAACCATTTAAGCTCTGAACAAAAAAGACAATCCAAACCATCATCATTGTTTACATACGTTTATTCATCAGTGCTGCTCAAAGTGCTTCACGGGCGGCGCTGCAGTCAGGGCGACACATCAGAAGGACACTCTGGGCAGTCGGGCACATCAGTGACATGTGACTTCCCACCAGAAGGAAGAACGTGGTGCCGACGGTAGAGCGGGTGGTCTCGTGGTCAGAAGGTTTGAATCCCAGCTCCTGCGCACTGTGGTTGTGTCCTTGTGCACGTGGCCTCCGGACCTCTGGTACCTGCGCACCTCAGTGTATGAATGAGAGTGAGAATAAGTGAGCGGCTTCTTGCCTTGAGGCTATATATAGATGCTGTATATAAGTTGAGAACATTTACCTTTTACTAAGAGCAGCGGCTCCAGAGAAATCACAGGTCACTCTCACGTCTGTGGTGTTGGGTCAGGGCGCCCTCTGCTGGTGCAGTTTCCTCTGTAAACAAACAAAACAAAAACACACACAGCCCTCCCGACCAAAACACACTCTTATTCATCTTTAATATCATAACATCAGTCATAAAAGGAAGGCATTAGGTGAAAATCACTCAGCAGTTTTGTCCCATTTTAAATAAACATTTGATTATTGTATTTTTAATCAATGATAATTAGCTCTTTCTCTACACGTTTCACACCTTTAATATTGTTTTTGTTTCCTTTGACAAACGAAAATCAATCAAAAGAGGAAAGTCAGATCTTTATATGACGCTAATACAGTGAAATATAAAAATATGACAGTTAGCAAGTGTGAACAGAGCGGCTCCAAAGACAGTCAGTCATTGACCCGCACACTCTCTCCACTCACACATCTACACTGGAGGCAAGGCGGGTCAAGTGTCTTGCCCAAGGACACAACGGCAGTGTGCACAGCCAGTATAGATGGAACCTTTGAATTAGAGACTCCACCAGCTGAGCCACTGCTGCCCCCACTCAGCTACTTTACTACTACAGCTACTTTACTACTACTTTACTACTACTTTACTACTACAGCTACTTTACTACTACAGCTACTTTACTACTACTTTACTACTACAGCTACTTTACTACTACTTTACTACTACAGCTACTTTACTACTACAGCTACTTTACTACTTTACTACTACAGCTACTTTACTACTACAGCTACTTTACTACTACTACTACTTTACTACTACAGCTACTTTACTACTACTTTACTACTACAGCTACTTTACTACTACTTTACTACTACAGCTACTTTACTACTACAGCTACTTTACTACTACAGCTACTTTACTACTACAGCTACTTTACACTACTTTACTACTACTACTACTACTTTACTACTACAGCTACTTTACACTACTTTACTACTACAGCTACTTTACTACTACTTTACTACTACAGCTACTTTACTACTACTTTACTACTACAGCTACTTTAGTACTACAGCTACTTTACTACTACAGCTACTTTACTCCTACTTTACTACTACAGCTACTTTACTACTACAGCTACTTTACTACTACTTTACTACTACAGCTACTTTACTCCTACTTTACTACTACAGCTACTTTACTACTACAGCTACTTTACTCCTACTTTACTACTACAGCTACTTTACTACTACAGCTACTTTACTACTACTTTACTACTACAGCTACTTTACTCCTACTTTACTACTACAGCTACTTTACTACTACAGCTACTTTACTACTACTTTACTAATACAGCTACTTTACTACTACAGCTACTTTACTACTACTTTACTAATACAGCTACTTTACTACTACAGCTACTTTACTCCTACTTTACTACTACAGCTACTTTACTACTACTTTACTACTACAGCTACTTTACTACTACAGCTACTTTACTACTACTTTACTAATACAGCTACTTTACTACTACAGCTACTTTACTCCTACTTTACTACTACAGCTACTTTACTACTACAGCTACTTTACTACTACTTTACTACTACAGCTACTTTAGAAAACTGGAAACACAGATACTCACCTCAATGGTTTGAACGTATTCTTTGTTTTTAAAGCACACACACACACTACTACTACTTTTACTGCTACTACAAGTACTACCACTGCTACTACTACTACAAGAAATATGTTTTTGTTTTTAAAGCACACACAAACACACTACTACTGCTTTTACTACTACTACTACTACTACAACTACAACTACTACAAGAAATATGTTTTGGTTTTTAAAGCACACACAAACACTACTACTACTACTTTTACTGCTACTACAAGTACTACTACTACTACTACTACTACAATAAATGTTTTTGTTTTAAAGCACACACAAACACTATTACTAATACTACTACAGGAAATATTTTTGTTTTTAAACTACTACTACTACGAAATATATAATATTTTTGTCTTTTGTTTTTAAAGCACACACAAATACTACTATTAAAACAAGAAATATGCTTTTGTTTTTAAAACACACTCTAATACTAATACTACTACTACTACAGGAAATGTTTTTGTTTTTAAACTACTTTTACTACTAAGAGAAATATGTTTTTTGTCTTTTTGTTTTTAAAGCACACAGAAATACTACTACTACTAAAAGAAATATGTTTTTTGTCTTTTGTTTTTAAAGCACACAGAAATACTACTATTAAAACAAGAAATATTTTAAAGCACACAGAAATACTACTACTACTAAGAGCAATGTTTTTTGTCTTTTGTTTTTAAAGCACACACAAATACTATTATTATAACAGAAATATTTTAAAGCGCACACAGAGAAGACTAAGTTATGGCTGTACACTGGTCAAAGCGCGGCGGTAAATGTGGAGGGCGGTAAATGTGGAGGGCGGTAAATGTGGCCGTTGGCGTTGTGGACTTTCCAGGTCCGGAAGTCAGAGGCTAAAACTCAGTCCTTGTCTGACTCCGGGTCCTGGAGCAGGTGGGGGTAGAGGAAGTTGCGGCTGAAGCCCCTGGACTTCCCAGCAGAAGTGGAGGGGCCGTCGGCGCGGTCTTCAGAAAAGGGGAGGCGCGGGCGCTTGGCGCCGTCCTCCTCGTCTTTGTCATCCTCATCCATGCTGCGCTTGGATCCGCCAAGAGGCAGAATGTCCAGAGCAGACAGAGACAAATCTGGGACGGGAGGTGCAGGGAGAGAGAGCTGACCGAGGTCCTGCTGGCGGAGCGCTTCCTCAAACATCCTCTGCAGGGCGTCGAAGGTTGGAGACAGGTTCTTTGCTCGCTGCTGTGAGGCAGGGATCTGGGGAAGACCAACCGTCGAGGAGGGGCCCAAAACTCTCCTCGAGGAACACGCCGGTCTTCCTCTTCCTCTGCGAGATGACCGTAGTCCATGCAACAAACGAGGAAACCCACCAACCTTCAATTCACCTAATCCTCCCCGTCTGAGTAGACCTCGTCCCCTGGAGCATCCCACGTTTTGAATCCACCTCAATACTTGGAATTTCCTGGTGTAGCACTGGCATCGTACACAAGACATTTCTCACTAACGCTGATGGTGAAGCTCCTCCGTATGATTTAACAGGAACTGAAGAAAAGTCTGAAATAAACAGGACACATTACCCAGCTGGAACCAACCAGAAACCACCGCGTACAGGTCAGTGTAGAAAGTTTGCCGATGGAGGGGACCACAGATGACCAGCCCATCACTTCCTGTTGGAAAGAAAACATGAGGTTAAATTTAACAACGAGGGTAAGGGGGGAATACGTTTGTTTATGCCTCAGGGAGAGACACAGAGCCAGGATCTGAAAACCTGAAAACAGAAAAGGCTTGAATCACTCAAACCTACGGCGCAACCTCTTAGGGCCGGCCTCAGCATCGTCGTCCTCCCTAAAGCGCTTACGAGGGGAGGGAGAAGACGAGGAGGACAGAGAAGGGGAGGAAGGACAAGAGGAGGAAGGAGAAGAGATAGGAGAGGAAGAAGAACGTGAGGATGGAGAGGAAGAAAGAGGGGGGCGGCCTGGAGAAAGAGGGGGAGAACCCAGAGGTGGAACAAGTTCCGGAGAGAGAGGAGGGCGGCCTGGAGAAAGAGGGGGAGAACCCAGAGGTGGAACAAGTTCCGGAGAGAGAGGGGGGCGGCCCGGAGAAAGAGGAGGGGAGCCTGGAGAAAGAGGGGGAGGGCCCGGAGAAAGAGGGGGAGAGAGGCCCGGAGTGGGGGCAAGAGGAAGAGGAGGGAGGCGCAGAGGGGGGCAAAGAGGAAGAGGAGGGAGGCGCAGAGGGGGGCAAAGAGGAAGAGGAGGGAGGACCACAGGGGGGCCAAGAGGAAGAGGAGGGAGGTCTGGAGGGGGGCCAAGAGGAAGAGGAGGGAGGTCCGGAGGGGGGCCAAGAGGAAGAGGAGGGAGGTCCGGAGGAGGAAACAAAGGGAGAGGAGGAAATGGGACGATGGAGCCTGCGTCCCCACCACCGAAGTGAAGGGGCACAGGAGGAGGGTCCACAGGTGCACGCGGGAGAGGCTCACCCGGGAAAGCGTCCCCAGCACCGAAGATGAGGACCGCAGGATCAGGAGGCCAGGGGGCGTCTCCTAAACGCACACAAACAAACTTGTGTCAGAATCCGCTCTAATCTCTACTTCTAAACTTAACTCAGTCCAATTCAACTGGCATTCACTTGGTTTTGTTGTGCTGGACACTGTAGGAACTGTCTCTGAGGAGGACAGTCCTGGTGCCTTGTGTCGGAGCAGGTGTCAAAGTCCCCAAACACACTGTTGTTTTATTTTACACTACCCTTGATACATTGTACCGAGCTAAATTAAGTACGATGTAATGTGCCCTGTAACAATGTGTAATAAGTTGTACCTATGGGTTAGATACACAATGGAATAATATGTATTTGTAGTTTGTATGTACATAATGTAATAAGACATAACTCTTAACCCTAACCTTAAGCCAAAGGTCTCACGTGTTACATTATGTACCTACAAAGAAATACAACTTATTCCATTGTGTATGTAAAGTCACTACAGATTGTTACAGAGCACATTACATTGTAGTGAATTTAGTTACTTACAATGTATCAAGGTAGTGTGAAATAAAGTGATACCCAAGACCTGCAGTAAATACATGCACTTGAACTAAACATTCAAATAAGAGCCAGCACCCTTTTATTCAAAATGTTACTACAAATATGATATTCAACACCCAGCCGAATAAAAGAAAGAGTTTCCCAGATATTTTTCTAATGAAGAGTTAGTTTGTTAGTTTTATCAGGGTTTTACCCGTGACATTTTGAAGAAATAGGCTATATGCACAGTTTCCCTACGTGACATCTTCCTGGACAGTCAGCCAGATGCTGGACTTCCTGTCATCAATCATTTACATTCACAATTAGCAGGTTCCCACACAAACATAGAGACAATGAGGATAATGAGTTACCACCGTTATGAACACGGAGGTTTCCTCCAGTGAAGTCCTTACATCTCATGTAATATTTTTTAACCTTCTCCAGTGACATCTAACTTTTACTCGCTGTCCTTTACCAAATCTTAAGCTATTGCTTCATTTCTGTGGGACCTGCTAATTTTTAATGGGAAGAGATAACGGACAGGAAGGACAGCGTCTGGCTGACTGTCCAGGCGGAAATCACGTGGGGTCACTGTGCATTTAGCCCATCGTCGAATAAACCAAACATGACCAAAACTAGCTAACGTGAGCCAAGCTAACCTCAAAATTCAGTTTTAAAACATGTTTTTTCCACATGAAGTTTTGAACTATTACTGTACAGTTGCTAATACCTCGATAATTTGCAGTTTTGCCTTTGGATTTGACCGGTTTGAACAAGGTATTTGGATACACTGCTAGCGTTAGCATCAATTAGCACATATGCTAACCTAACAAAGGCTTAGCTACAATGCAGTCTTAAAACAGTACTTTTGGAAAATATATGTCACAAACTAAAAGAAAACCTAAAAACCAAACACTAGTAGGTCATTATAACAAAGACCAAGGGATACATACCTCGAACCTGCAGGTCCAGGGCGTCGTCGTCGTCCAGAGGGAAGATCATCGTCGAAGTTTCCGTTGATAGTTCTCACAAATCTGTCAAAAATATAAAAGAGTATTAGCTAAACTGCCTTTACTTTGTCAAAAGATAGATGTGGAGACTGTAATTAAAGCAGAACAGGCTAAAGTTACACGCACCTGTAGCTACAGTCCGCAGTCAGTCTTGAACTCGAAGTCCAAAGGTAGTTGCCAGGCCACAGTTGCCATGGTAATAGTCATAGACGTAAGACGTAAGCTTAGCGCGTTGATGTCATATGGCAATGTATTATGGGTTTACAGTGAACTTGAAGATTTCAAAGGTCAAAACACTGGAGTGTATGATCACGCTCAACATTTGGAATTAGGGTGACCACCTTATGTCTCCTTTCTGTTTGCACTGCACAGCCATGGGGTTTCTGTAAAGAGTAAAAAGCATTAAAAGTCACAAGGGAATTGTGACAAAATGAAGGCCTTAAATGTCCTTGAAAAGCATTGAATGTGTCTCCAGTATAGGCAATAAATCTAAATGTTACAGAAAATAAAGACATTCATCTTTTTAGCAATACTAAAAAAAAAGTGATTTTACAAGTCATTTTACAAAACCTTTTGCCCAACTGATCAAATTCATTTAGTATCAAATATCCCAATTTTACTTAATTTTTTTACTTAATATTATGTTCACAAATAAAGAGCTACTTTTATCAGGATATTATATTGAAATGTATGTCATATTCTATGAACAGTTTTTATCCACGTGCCTGGTTGAGGAAGATGAGGGGGACGAACCTCCTGTCAGCGGAGAACCTGCTTTTCACATCATTGGGACAGTGTCATCCTCATTTCAAAATGAAAAAGAGAGTGGAGTGATGGAACACTATGGTGTGAGTATAACCTTTCATTTTAGTTCCTGGTTAACGAGTTATAAACATGTAATTGTCTTCCAAAGTCTCCGACTCCTGAAGAGCTTCTCAGTCATTTACTGGAGTGTGATGTCATTCTGTACAACATCTCTGAAAAGGCCACACAAAAACTGACTGAGGAGGCGTCATGGGCCCTAACAGGTAAGAGATGATTATTATTACAATAGCTTGAAGACAATCTGTTGTATTTGTTATGTTTCTTTTCGTTTTAATCAACAACAGCTCTTCATGATGAGATGGAGAGCTTCAAGTCCAGAAAACGGTTCATCTTAATCTCTACAGTAGTGACGTGGGCCATGACTAAGCCACAGAATCCAGTAAATATAACATTACTATCACACTCTTGAAAGAATCCATCTAAGTTAATGTGTTGATTTACTGTTTTTAGGACAAAGCGGACGTCCCGATATCCGAGGAGGAGTTCAGAAGAAGATGGCCGCACCCCAGTTTATGAACTGGAGAAACTTGTGATGGAGCTCGATGGAACTGTAGGTTTTATACACATCAAAACATCAATGGCAATGAAATGTCATTTGTTTAATATTACGTTTATGCCAATATTAGAAAAAGACCCGACTTCCAGCTCATGTGGTTGCCAGTGGTCATCAGTACAGTACAAGGTAAATGCAAACATACATTATATACTGTATTTGGCCACACTAAATGCACTAAATGCATTTGATTTCTTCTTCTTTTATGTTTCCTGGTTGATGCAAAGCCCAGAGCTTCCAATATTTGGACAGGGAATAAACTACATACCTATGATTCACGTATATGACCTTGGGGGGTGAGCTTACTCTTAAAAATCAACGTATTTCAACCACACTGCGGAACATTCGAGGTTATACCTTGTTTTGTCACAACAGCGATAACATCATTAACCTCTTAACCCAGTACTTTTTCTCCAGTTCAGCTTTACCCAAATCCAAAAGGTTTACAGTGGCTCTTTTGTCACATTACTGTCGGGTTTTCTTCCTCGTTTGTGTCGCTATTTTGACGCTTTGTTTAAGAAGCTTTTAGGTTTAGGTAAAGCCAAACTGGAGCAAATATACTCGGTTCAGTGCGTGTTAGGAGGTTAACAAACATCACATTTCTGTTTATTGTGCAAAACTTTACACAGTTTATATATTTATATAGTATTAATAGACAAATCCAGTCAGAAACACCTGGCTGGAGGGTTAACCTATTGCACATGTTTTTACCACTAACCTACGTACACGGGGAGAACATGCAAACTCCACACAGGAAGGCCCCGTCCAGGTGGGAATCGAACCCAGGACCTTCAAGCTGCGCACCGTGCTAAATATCATTTTCTTAAAATAAGTATTGATTTGAGTAGGTCAAGTACAACCTGCCCGTGGGACAAGTATTCTTGCACAGTTAAGAAGAGGGAGAAAAAAAACATGTCATTTAGAGATGTCCCAATCACGTGATCGGAAATCGGGCCCGATCACGTGGTTACAGACTCGATCGGAATCGGACAACACCTCCCGATCAGGACTCGGATATTAATGCGTGTCCATACTCGTTACTTTTGATCAGATTTCAAGCTACCGCAAACCACTTTCTGTCCTCTCCCCCTGCCCCAGACCCGCACTGAGCAGAGAAATCCTCCTTGCATTTCTGCGGAGATGTTTAAAAGTCCGTGATGGCCCGTGCTGCTCTCATACGTGCGCAAACGCTGAAAGACGAGGGGAAACTTCGTCTCTATAACCTGATAACCACTGCCTCCTCTCTTCACTTATCCCCGCACTATGTTCAGGAGGTGAATTGAAGCACTTGTTGTCACTCCTGGTTGTCTTAAGCCTTTAGTAAAACACACACACTCTGTACACGGCCACAGTAGGTGACCCGCGCTCAAGCCACGGTGAACGGCGCGCGTGCACAGCTCGGTGGACGGTGCACTGCACGCGGACCTCGCCCCTGTCCCGGTTTTCAGGCTGGGAAATGTGGTCACCCTATCTCTACTTATTAAAGAGACTGTAATCAAGTTAACATGGCACACTTAGCCAAATATATTATTTAACTGCCACATTACTGCAGTGTTTTTTTCTGTGCTGCCAGACAGTTTTTTACATTGCAGTGCATAAAAAATGTATTGCCCAAGTTTTGTTTTCATTGCCAATCAACAAACACATTTAATAAAGAATGGGATTTTCGATCACCCTCTCTGTGTAAAACTATATTACACTGTTAAAACTAATAGTCTTGCTTACTTGAGAAAAACAGACTTAGTAGAGTTATTCTCTATATCCAAAATCATGAATGAAAGTTGAATAATATTTTTTTTTTTCTTAATTTTTAAAATTATGTCTTAGGTATCAGATCGGGACTCGGTATCCGGCAATTCTCAAAATCAAATGACTCGGACTCGGACTCGGGGGCAAAAAAATCTGATCGGGACATCCCTAATCTCACTGCAATCAGACAGTAAATCTTAATTTACTTTTCCACTTAGTAATTTGGGTCATTTTTACTTGAACCACAAACCAAATATGCCAAATACAATCATACAGAGGACTAATTTGGGCCATCAAGATCATTACTGTTAAAATAGCTGTTAATTAATTTCATTGATATTCTCGAGATGAATGCGGACGATGTACTTACATATGTACTTATTTATTTCAAACTTCCATACACACTTCCATATTTGCTCACTTATTTCACTATTACTAGTACAATTTAAACTTTTAATCACTAGTTGATCTGACTGACAATGACACTGCTCTGTGTTCCATAGAAGAAGGACCTTTCCGAGCTGGAGAGACAACAACAGGAGCTGCTGTCGGCCCAGTCTCTCCCCCGAGGATGTACCTAATGAAGTATGTGATGCCCTCGCTGTCTGAGGCCATGCTGGAGTGCTCCGAGGCCCAGTCCACTTCCTGGTGCAGCCTCTACCTCACCTATAGTGGAACTTTTGTGAGCCCGAGATCATTTGGCACGTGTTTTCAAACCAGTAAGAGCACAGATACCAGCTGAAATGTCCTGCGTTCCTTTGTCATCACATTCAGGGATGTTCTTCAAAGACAAAGCTGCCTTTTGTTGAACTTTGAGTATAAACCCAGCAGAGGGCACAACTTTACTAACAGTTTGGGAGCCACTGGTCTTACTGACAAGTCCATGTCTGAGTGACTCACACACATCTGTAAAAACTAACTGCACCTTTCTATTCCCCCCTTCTCCGGGACCCGCAGTCTGCCACCAGTGTCTGATCCGTCTGGTTCCATCTCCAGCCAGAAATTGCAGGTGACTCTGTAGCACCTGAAGAAGCCCTGGTGTTTGTGAATCACTAGACTTGCAAAAAGAACCTTGACTCTCTTATATCTCACAACTATTTAGCCGTAACCATTTAAGCTCTGAACAAAAAAGACAATCCAAACCATCATCATTGTTTACATACGTTTATTCATCAGTGCTGCTCAAAGTGCTTCACGGGCGGCGCTGCAGTCAGGGCGACACATCAGAAGGACACTCTGGGCAGTCGGGCACATCAGTGACATGTGACTTCCCACCAGAAGGAAGAACGTGGCGCAGACGGTAGAGCGGGTGGTCTCGTGGTCAGAAGGTTTGAATCCCAGCTCCTGCGCACTGTGGTTGTGTCCTTGTGCACGTGGCCTCCGGACCTCTGGTACCTGCGCACCTCAGTGTATGAATGAGAGTGAGAATAAGTGAGCGGCTTCTTGCCTTGAGGCTATATATAGATACTGTATATAAGTTGAGAACATTTACCTTTTACTAAGAGCAGCGGCTCCAGAGAAATCACAGGTCACTCTCACGTCTGTGGTGTTGGGTCAGGGCGCCCTCTGCTGGTGCAGTTTCCTCTGTAAACAAACAAAACAAAAACACACACAGCCCTCCCGACCAAAACACACTCTTATTCATCTTTAATATTACAGCATCAGTCATAAAAGGAAGGCATTAGGTGAAACTCACTCAGCAGTTTTGGCCCATTTTAAATAAACATTTGATTATTGTGTTTTTAATCAATGATAATTAGCTCTTTCTCTACACGTTTCACACCTTTAATATTGTTTTTGTTTCCTTTGACAAACGAAAATCAATCAAAAGAGGAAAGTCAGATCTTTAAATATAAGAAATATAAAAATATGACAGTTAGCAAGTGTGAACAGAGCGGCTCCAAAGACAGTCAGTCATTGACCCGCACACTCTCTCCACTCACACATCTACACTGGAGGCAAGGCGGGTCAAGTGTCTTGCCCAAGAGACTCCACCAGCTGAGCCACTGCTGCCCCCACTCAGCTACTTTACTACTACTTTACTACTACAGCTACTTTACTACTACAGCTACTTTACTACTACTTTACTACTACAGCTACTTTACTACTACTTTACTACTACAGCTACTTTACTACTACAGCTACTTTACTACTACTTTACTACTACAGCTACTTTACTACTACTTTACTACTACAGCTACTTTACTACTACTTTACTACTACAGCTACTTTACTACAACTTTACTACTACAGCTACTTTACTACTAATTTACTACTACAGCTACTTTACTACTACAGCTACTTTCATACGACTTTACTACTACAGCTACTTTACTACTACTTTACTACTACAGCTACTTTACTACTACTTTACTACTACAACTACTTTAGAAAACTGGAAACACAGATACTCACCTCAATGGTTTGAACGTATTCTTTGTTTTTAAAGCACACACAAACATACGGAAACTCATTGCTGCCAATGTGAGTGAAACTTTTTTGACTGCGCTTTCTCGTTCGAACGTAATACCAACTCGTTCTAACGAGTTGCCAATGTCGTTCTAACGTAATACCATCTCGTTCTAACGTAATACCAACTCGTTCTAACGAGTTGCCAATGTCGTTCTAACGTAATACCATCTCGTTCTAACGTAATACCAACTCGTTCTAACGAGTTGCCAATGTCGTTCTAACGTAATACCATCTCGTTCTAACGTAATACCATCTCGTTCTAACGAGTTGCCAATGTCGTTCGAACGAGTTGCCAAAAGCCCAACGCGCACCAGAGCGCAACGGCACATCATCTGACGCGCGTCCATTTCGGCACAGGCGGCGCGTCAGGGCACTTCAGTTCAGAGGCTTTTCCTCAAACCATGTGGTGCTTTAAACACGTGATTTATACATTTATCATTAATAAAATAAGACACGTATGTCCGTGTTGCGAGAGAGAGAGAGAGAAAACGTGGCTCTCTTTTGCAGGTTAATAGGGGGCTGGCGAGTTTAACATGCTCCACCTGAGCCCTGATGATGGTTCTGTCTCCGCTGCTTCCATCAAGCCCTTAAACAAAGTGTACGGCGGTCTCCCTGTTTGTTACAGCCGAGACCCGTCTGTGCCTCTGCAGCAGGTCAAAAACGTAGGCCTATGTGTTTACCCCGCGGCACCGCATCTGGATCACAGGAGGCGGCTCTTTAGCCGCACCGTCAAGCGTCTGCGTTGGGCTTAAAAAGTCGTTCACACGACATTGGCAACACGTTAGAACGAGATGGTATTACGTTCGAACGAGAAAGCGCAGTCAAAAAAGTTTCACTCACATTGGCAGCAATGAGTTTCCGTACAAACACTACTACTACTACTTTTAATACTAATACTACTACTACTACTACAATAAATGTTTTTGTTTTAAAGCACACACAAACAATATTACTAATACTACTACTACTACAGGAAATATTTTTGTTTTTAAACTACTACTACTACTAAATATATAATATTTTTGTCTTTTGTTTTTAAAGCACACACAAATACTACTATTAAAACAAGAAATATGCTTTTGTTTTTAAAACACACTCTATTACTAATACTACTACTACTACTACAGGAAATGTTTTTGTTTTTAAACTACTTTTACTACTAAGAGAAATATGTTTTTTGTCTTTTTGTTTTTAAAGCACACAGAAAATACTACTATTAAAACAAGAAATATTTTAAAGCACACAGAAATACTACTACTAAGAGAAATATGTTTTTTGTCTTTTGTTTTTAAAGCACACACAAATACTATTATTATAACAGAAATATTTAAAGCTCACGCAGAGAAGACTAAGTTAGGGCTGTACACTGGTCAAAGCGCGGCGGCGTAGAGGGTAAATGTGGAGGGCGGTAAATGTGGCCGTTGGCGTTGTGGACTTTCCAGGTCCGGAAGTCAGAGGCTAAAACTCAGTCCTTGTCTGACTCCGGGTCCTGGAGCAGGTGGGGGTAGAGGAAGTTGCGGCTGAAGCCCCTGGACTTCCCAGCAGAAGTGGAGGGGCCGTCGGCGCCGTCTTCAGAAAAGGGGAGGCGCGGGCGCTTGGCGCCGTCCTCCTCGTCTTTGTCATCTTCATCCATGCTGCGCTTGGATCCGCCAAAGGGCAGAATGTCCAGAGCAGACAGAGACAAATCTGGGACGGGAGGTGCAGGGAGAGAGAGCTGACCGAGGTCCTGATGGCGGAGCGCTTCCTCAAACATCCTCTGCAGGGCGTTGAAGGTTGGAGACAGGTTCTTTGCTCGCTGCTGTGGGGCAGGGATCTGGGGAAGACCAACCGTCGAGGAGGGGCCCAAAACTCTCCTCGAGGAACACGATGGTCTTCCTCTTCCTCTGCGAGATGAACGTAGTCCATGCAACACACGAGGAAACCCACCAACCTTCAATTCACCTAATCCTCCCCGTCTGAGTAGACCTCGTCCCCTGGAGCATCCCACGTTTTGAATCCACAAAGACCTCAATAGTTGGAATTTTCTGGTGTAGCACTGGCATCGTACACAAGACATTTCTCACTAACGCTGATGGTGAAGCTCCTCCGTATGATTTAACAGGAACTGAAGAAAAGTCTGAAATAAACAGGACACATTACCCAGCTGGAACCAACCAGAAACCACCGCGTACAGGTCAGTGTAGAAAGTTTGCCGATGGAGGGGACCACAGATGACCAGCCCATCACTTCCTGTTGGAAAGAAAACATGAGGTTAAATTTAACAACGAGGGTAAGGGGGGAATACGTTTGTTTATGCCTCAGGGAGAGACACAGAGCCAGGATCTGAAAACCTGAAAACAGAAAAGGCTTGAATCACTCAAACCTACGGCGCAACCTCTTAGGGCCGGCCTCAGCATCGTCGTCCTCCCTAAAGCGCTTACGAGGGGAGGGAGAAGACGAGGAGGACAGAGAAGGGGAGGAAGGACAAGAGGAGGAAGGAGAAGAGATAGGAGAGGAAGAAGAACGTGAGGATGGAGAGGAAGGAAGAGGGGGGCGGCCCGGAGAAAGAGGGGGAGAACCCAGAGGTGGAACAAGTTCCGGAGAGAGAGGGGGGCGGCCCGGAGAAAGAGGGGGAGAACCCAGAGGTGGAACAAGTTCCGGAGAGAGAGGGGGGCGGCCCGGAGAAAGAGGGGGAGAACCCAGAGGTGGAACAAGTTCCGGAGAGAGAGGGGGGCGGCCCGGAGAAAGAGGGGGAGAACCCAGAGGTGGAACAAGTTCCGGAGAGAGAGGGGGGCGGCCCGGAGAAAGAGGGGGAGAACCCAGAGGTGGAACAAGTTCCGGAGAAAGAGGGGGAGAACCCAGAGGTGGCACAAGTTCCGGAGAGAGAAGGGGAGAACCCAGAGGTGGAACAAGTTCCGGAGAGAGAGGGGGGCGGCCCGGAGAAAGAGGGGGAGGGCCCAAAAGAGGAAGAGCAAAGCCCGGAAGAGGAGGGAGGCCCAGAGGGGGGCAAAGAGGTAGAGGAGGGAGGCGCAGAGGGGGGCAAAGAGGAAGAGGAGGGAGGACCAGAGGGGGGCCAAGAGGAAGAGGAGGGAGGCCCGGAGGGGGGCCAAGAGGAAGAGGAGGGAGATCCGGAGGGGGGCCAAGAGGAAGAGGGGGAGGGCCCGGAGGAGGAAACAAAGGGAGAGGAGGAAATGGGACGATGGAGCCTGCGTCCCCACCACCGAAGTGAAGGGGCACAGGAGGAGGGTCCACAGGTGCACGCGGGAGAGGCTCACCCGGGAAAGCGTCCCCAGCACCGAAGATGAGGACCGCAGGATCAGGAGGCCAGGGGGCGTCTCCTAAACACACACAAACAAACTTGTGTCAGAATCCGCTCTAATCTCTACTTCTAAACTTCACTCAGTCCAATTCAACTGGCATTCATTTGGTTTTGTTGTGCTGGACACTGTAGGAACTGTCTCTGAGGAGGACAGTCCTGGTGCCTTGTGTCGGAGCAGGTGTCAAAGTCCCCAAACACACTGTTGTTTTATTTTACACTACCCTTGATACATTGTACCGAGCTAAATTTAGTACGATGTAATGTGCCCTGTAACAATGTGTAATAAGTTGAACCTATGGGTTAGATACACAATGGAATAATATGTATTTGTAGTTTGTATGTACATAATGTAATAAGACATAACTCTTAACCCTAACCTTACGCAAAAGGTCTCACATGTTACATTATGTACCTACAAAGAAATACAACTTATTCCATTGTATGTGTAAAGTCACTACAGATTGTTACAGAGCACATTACATTGTAGTGAATTTAGTTACTTACAATGTATCAAGGTAGTGTAAAATAAAGTGATACCCAAGACCCGCAGTAAATACATGCACTTGAACTAAACATTCAAATAAGAGCCAGCACCCTTTTATTCAAAATGTTGCTACAAATATGATATTCAACACCCAGCCGAATAAAAGAAAGAGTTTCCCAGATATTTTTCTAATGAAGAGTTAGTTTGTTAGTTTTATCAGGGTTTTACCCGTGACATTTTGAAGAAATAGGCTATATGCACAGTTTCCCCACGTGACGTCTTCCTGGACAGTCAGCCAGATGCTGGACTTCCTGTCAGCGATCATTTACATTCACAATTAGCAGGTTCCCACACAAACATAGAGACAATGAGGACAATGAGTTACCACCGTTATGAACACGGAGGTTTCCTCCAGTGAAGTCCTTACGTCTCATGTAATATTTTTTAACCTTCTCCAGTGACATCTTAACTTTTACTCGCTGTCCTTTACCAAATCTTAAGCTATTGCTTCATTTCTGTGGGACCTGCTAATTTTTAATGGGAAGAGATAACGGACAGGAAGGACAGAGTCTGGCTGACTGTCCAGGCGGAAATCACGTGGGGTCACTGTGCATTTAGCCCATTGTCGAATAAACTCTTACCAAACATTACCAAAACTAGCTAACGTGAGCCAAGCTAACCTCAAAATTCAGTTTTAAAATCTGTTTTTTCCACATGAAGTTTTGAACTGTTACTGTACAGTTGCTAATACCTCGATAATTTGCAGCTTTGCCTTTGGATTTGACCGGTTTGAACAAGGTATTTGGATACACTGCTAGCGTTAGCATCAATTAGCACATATGCTAACCTAACAAAGGCTTAGCTACAATGCAGTCTTAAAACAGTACTTTTGGAAAATATATGTCACAAAATTAAAGAAAACCTAAAAACCAAACACTAGTAGGTCATTATAACAAAGACCAAGGGATACATACCTCGAACCTGCAGGTCCAGGGCGTCGTCGTCGTCCAGAGGGAAGATCATCGTCGAAGTTTCCGTTGATAGTTCTCACAAATCTGTCAAAAATATAAAAGAGTGTTAGCTAAACTGCCTTTACTTTGTCAAAAGATAAATGTGGAGACTGTAATTAAAGCAGAACAGGCTAAAGTTACACGCACCTGTAGCTACAGTCCGCAGTCAGTCTTGAACTCGAAGTAAGGTAGTTGCCAGGCCACAGTTGCCATGGTAATAGTCCTCGACGTAAGACGTAAGCTTAGCGCGTTGATGTCATAAGGCAATGTATTATGGGTTTACAGTGAACTTGAAGATTTCAAAGGTCAAAACACTGGAGTTTATGATCACGCTCAACATTTGGAATTAGGGTGACCACCTTATGTCTCCTTTCTGTTTGCACTGCACAGCCATGGGGTTTCTGTAAAGAGTAAAAAGCCCTAAAAGTCACAAGGGAATTTTGACAAAATGGGCCTTAAATGTCCTTGAAAAGCATTGAATGTGTCTCCAGTATAGGCAATAAATCTAAATGTTGCAGAAGATGAAGACATTCATCTTTTCAGCAATACTAAAAAAAAAGGGATGGTCCAAAATTCATTCAACTGCATGTTTTGCCTACATTCTTTTCATTTTTTTTCATTTTACAAAACCTTTTGCCCAACTGATCAAATTCACTTAATATCAAATATCCCAATTTTACTCTGCTTAATCTAATGTTCACAAATTAAGAGCTACTTTAGTCAGGATATTACATTGAAATGTATGTCCTCATATTGTATGAACAGTTTTTATCCACGTGCCTGGTTGAGGAAGATGAGGGGGACCAACCTCCTGTCAGCGGAGAACCTGCTTTTCACATCATTGGGACAGTGTCATCCTCATTTCAAAATGAAAAAGAGAGTGGAGTGATGGAACACTATGGTGTGAGTATAACCTTTCATTTTAGTTCCTGGTTAACGAGTTTTAAACATGTAATTGTCTTCCAAAGTCTCCGACTCGTGAAGAGCTTCTCAGTCATTTACTGGAGTGTAATGTCATTCTGTACAACATCTCTGAAAAGGCCACACAAAAACTGACTGAGGACGCGTCATGGGCCCTAACAGGTAAGAGATGATTATTATTACAATAGCTTGAAGACAATCTGTTGTATTTGTTATGTTTCTTTTTGTTTTAATCAACAACAGCTCTTCATGATGAGATGGAGAGCTTCAAGTCCAGAAAACGGTTCATCTTAATCTCTACAGTAGTGACGTGGGCCATGACTAAGCCACAGAATCCAGTAAATATAACATTACTATCACACTCTTGAAAGAATCCATCTAAGTTAATGTGTTGATTTACTGTTTTTAGGACAAAGCGGACGTCCCAATATCAGAGGAAGAGTTCAGAAGAAGATGGCCGCACCCCAGTTTTATGAACTGGAGAAACTTGTGATGGAGCTCGATGGAACTGTAGGTTTTATACACATCAAAACATCAATGGCAATGAAATGTCATTTGTTTAATATTACGTTTATGCCAATATTAGAAAAAGACCCGACTTCCAGCTCATGTGGTTGCCAGTGGTCATCAGTACAGTACAAGGTAAATGCAAACATACATTATATACTGTATTTGGCCACACTTCTATAAATGCATTTGCTTTCTTCTTCTTTTAGGTTTCCTGGTTGATGCAAAGCCCAGAGCTTCCAATATTTGGACAGGGAATAAACTACAAACCTATGATTCACGTATATGACCTTGGGGGGTGAGCTTACTCTTAAAAATCAACGTATTTCAACCACACTGCGGAACATTCGAGGTTATACCTTGTTTTGTCACAACAGCGATAACATCATTAACCTCTTAACCCAGTACTTTTTCTCCAGTTCAGCTTTACCCAAATCCAAAAGGTTTACAGTGGCTCTTTTGTCACATTACTGTCGGGTTTTCTTCCTCGTTTGTGTCGCTATTTTGACGCTTTGTTTAAGAAGCTTTTAGGTTTAGGTAAAGCCAAACTGGAGCAAATATACTCGGTTCAGTGCGTGTTAGGAGGTTAACAAACATCACATTTCTGTTTATTGTGCAAAACTTTATGCAGTTCATACATATATATATACAACTTATATAGTAATAGGCAAATCCAGTCAGAAACACCTGGCTGGAGGATTAACCTATTGCACATGTTTTTACCACTAACCTACACAGACACTACTACGCAACTTTTAATCACTAGTTGATCTGACTGACAATGACACTGCTCTGTGTTCCATAGAAGAAGAACCTTTCCGAGCTGGAGAGACAACAACAGGAGCTGCTGTCGGCCCAGTCTCTCCCCCTGAGGATGTACCTAATGAAGTATGTGATGCCCTCGCTGTCTGAGGCCATGCTGGAGTGCTCCGAGGCCGGGCCCGAGGACCCAGTCCACTTCCTGGTACAGCCTCTACCTCGCAGCAACCATCAGAAACAAGTATAGTGTTCGAAATGTAGATTCTATTTACAGGCTGAATATCTGCTCAGGAACAATGATGAAAGCCCACTAGAGGATTAGGATGTTATTGTTCTGAACCAACAAAATAACCTTAAATGTATTTGTGAAGTTTGCCTTTTCACATTGTTGCAGATGTAACAGGCCCTTTAGCCACAAGAGGGGGTCCATGTTAAATGTCTTATTGGACTGAAAAGGTATTGCACAACATGAAGGGAATATTTTTAATATTATAGTATTATAAAGCATTTCAACCTGAAAAGACTCACAGAGACATTTATTGAAGTTTTATTAGAGGAGGGGCGGAGGAGGGGCGGAGGAGGGCCGCAGCACAGCTCGGAAACGGCCCAGTGATTTACCGGAGAGCTTGAGAAGGGGATCCTGGGCGATGAATTGCGGAATAAGCAGTGATTCCTGACTAGGAGGTGGGGCCGTGATTGGACGATTAAATGGTGAAAGCTAAACTAGCTAACACCAAAATTCAGTTTTCAAACATGTTTTTTCCCCGTAAAGTTATGAGCTGCAAATATGGACTGAAGCGTATTTGGCTCTGTATATGTTTTGATCTGCAGTAAGTTAACCATGTGCTTCTCCTTGGACGCCACAGGAGGAGCTCTGGGAAGAGCAGCTGGTGCCACAGAACATGGGGAACGTTCAGGCGCAGATGAGAGGACGACTGACCTTTACTCAAGCTCACGAGCGTCCACAACAAGAGAGGTGGGTCCATCTGTCCCAAGTGCAAACACACTGGTCACATGGTCAGATGTTTTAGGTTTACAGCCACACACAAGCAGCCTTTAATCCCACGCTCCAAATGTCTGATGGGGACTTTTCCAAACTGACTGAGTAGGAGAGGTTTGGGTGTAGCTGACAGACTCTGTGGCGCAACGGTAGCGCGTCTGACTCCAGATCAGAAGGTTGCGTGTTCAAATCACGTCAGGGTCAGAGTGTTTTTTGCTGAAAGATCATAACTCTTTCAGCTCCTGCAACAAATAGTGACTTTGTGTCCACTAAGACGCTGCCTCTCGTTGAATGTACTGTATCAACATTGTTAGCAAAACCATTTTAAAAGCATGAAAGCTCTGCGATGGCCGGGAATCGAACCCGGGTCAACTGCTTGGAAGGCAGCTATGCTCACCACTATACCACCATCGCATGAAAAGCACAGTTAACTCTGCCTGAGCTGAAACGTGGAGTTTCCACAGCGCAGAGGGAGGAGGGGGAGGGGCGAAAGAGGAGACGCTGCATGTGAGCGCTCACCAAGAGACTAAAAGGAGTTATCCAATCCACAGTCTTTTATTTTTGCACAAACTTAATGCTTGTTATCAGATATCTGAGGGAAACTCTAACATCAACAGCCGTTTAATCTAAATGTATTTCCCTTCATTTGAAGTTGCACCTACATAATCTTTCCCCTTTCCCTCCCAAACATAAAACTAGTCTACTCAAAGATTCATTTCATTAATTGACTTTGTTATTATATACACATCTCCCTGCCCAGGTGGATATTAGCATTTTTGCTCTAACCTGGTACAATGCATCTTTCCTTTTGGTCAATGTTAAATGGTGCAGTGTCCCGGTCTAAATAAAAAAACATACCATACCATACATATTTGATATCATAAAATGCCCTTTTCTGTATAGAAAAGTAAAACACATTTTTCATAGTACCTTGCGCATTGTTTTCTGAACTAAAATGGTCTATTGGTTTGGAGTTGTAGTTGGTTCATGCATGTGTAGGCTTCTCCATTCAGTCATCAGGCCATTCCAGACTGACGTTTCTGAATATTAGTAGTAGGCCTTAGAAGTCTTTGGAAAGCATTCAATAGGATTCAAATTGGCACTCAACCTACATTTCTTAGAGAAAGAACCCACCCAACATTGAACTATTTTTGCTGTACACATTTGTCAAAACACTAAAGCTTTGGTCTAAAACTAATTCCGCTGCCATTCTGATTGAAAAGTTACACAATCTTCTGCTCAGAAATGGCCCCCGTTGTGTCTAATTTGGTTTTGAATAACACATTTTCCCCTCACTCCTCAAGATGTTTTGCTTTTGTGGTATGAACAATGTAGTATTCGGGCATTACATCTGTCTTGCTTTTAAAGCCTGATGTATAAAACAAGTGCACATCTGCGATGGCCGGGAATCGAACCCGGGTCAACTGCTTGGAAGGCAGCTATGCTCACCACTATACCACCATCGCATGAGAAAGGCCTCACTTCTGCCCCAAAATGAGACGTGGAGGTTTCACTGAAGAGGGGAGGAGGGAGAGGAGAGGGAGGGGTCATGACCTCAGAGCTCACTTCTATAGTCAGGGCTTGTTGTTTTTTTTTACACCTGAAGATTGTTTTTTTTTTTTTTACATTTGAGATTGAGACGTTTTTTTGAAAGTTGGACTATATTTCAAGCACACTACTCATTCTGCAACGTCTGCCTGCGATTTTAGAAGAAAGGGTTCTGTCTGTAGAGGTATTTGATAGTTTTGGATGGAGTCAGTCAGGCAGATATTGAAGAAATAGCACACGATCTCAGCTCCAAAGTCCTGCGTTTCATAGTTAGATTCAGATATGTCACTGATGTTCTTCTGAATGAGTCGAGAGTTACCTGTTGATGAGCTTTGAGCGTGGCTCCAACAGAGGGCGCGCTTTTACCAACAATAACAAAAGGCTGAAGGGCATTCCTCCAGAACTACTTCTTTACTTTGCCATGAAGCGGACTGTAAGGCAGATGTCAGCGAGGAAGTAGAGAGCAGATTTCAATAACGCTGTTCCACCTCCTCTCACTGCAGCCCATGAAGCCATTAAGCACTGTTGTTGCCTCTCCATTTTCTTCTTTTCCTATTCTTTTCTCCTATAGTTGCTTC
Source organism: Gobius niger (assembly GCF_951799975.1). NCBI lineage: Eukaryota > Metazoa > Chordata > Actinopteri > Gobiiformes > Gobiidae > Gobius > Gobius niger. The sequence goes on from NC_136869.1 coordinate 21,221,552, forward strand.
ACTACTTCAATCCCCTCGTGTTCTGGATGCCTCTGGCAATGGATGCCTCGTTCAGCTTTTGGAAACTACTCTCTCAGTCATCTTTGCGGAGACCAGTTTCACAATGTTCTCATAAGTTCAGTCAGGCTTGAGTTCTGTAATAGTGAAACCATGCGATATTGCTGTTCTGACTGCGGTTTCGTACTGGAGCTGCTGGGTGTCTCTATAGGGGAATTTGCTTTGCACTTGTTGGTAAATAGTGGCAAGATGGCAGAGGAGCAGGTGATTGAAAGAGTCTGAAGTTACGCTGATGAAAAGTGCTGCAGTCACAACTTTCATTTGAAATATCTAGAATAATCGTTATACACTTTCTTTGTATCATCGCGTACTCGAGAAAGAAACTGGGGACAAAATAATTCACATTCACCATAAATCAAAGCACTTCCTCTGTGTGCAACAACATTAACTTTCCCTCTTTTTTATTAAAGAAGGGGTTTGCGATGGCCGGGAATCGAACCCGGGTCAACTGCTTGGAAGGCAGCTATGCTCACCACTATACCACCATCGCATGAGAAAAGCCTCACTTCTGCCCCAAAGTGAGACGTGGAGGTTTCACTGAAGAGGGGGAGGAGGAGGGGGAGGGGCCGTGACCTCAGAGCCCACGTCTACAACAGCGTTTTGGGGCTTGGGCTTTTTTACACCCGAAGATTGTTTGTTTTGCTTTTACATTTGAGATTGAGAAGTTTTTTTTTGTGAAAGTTGGACTCTTTCCAGCACACTACTCGTTCAGCAACTTCTGCCTGCGGTTTTAGAAGAGAGGGTTCTGTCTGTCGAGGCATTTGAGCCGGTGTTGTTGATGTGAACAGTCGGTGTAAAGAAATGCCCCATGATGTCGTCTCAAAGGTCCTGCGTTTCATTGTTAGATTCAGATATGTCACAGACTTCTTCAGGTACCTGTTGGTGAGATTTGAGTATCGCTCCAGCAGAGGGCGCACTTTTACTAGTAACACCTCCATGATAACGCCATGTTTCACTGCTTCAATCCCCTTCTGTGCTCCATGCCTCTGGTAATGGACGCCTCTTCTCTCTCAGTCATCTTTGCAGAGAACAGTTTCACAATGTTGTCATAAGTTCAATCAAGCTTGAGTTGAGTCAGTTTCCCCTTGTTTGGCTAAGTAGACGGGCAGTTGAATGAGGTCCGCTCCGGTGCTGGCATACACATAGGATTCTGCAATTAAACCATGCTTTTTGCAGTTCTGGCAGTGTTGTATTGGAGCTGCTGTGTGGCCCAACAGCCCTTTCTTTGTCACTCGTCCAAGGTTTGAACATTGTAGAGACATTTTCTTTGGTGCTGAACATTTTGAACAGAACCTGCAAAAAACACGAGGTTCATAAAGCGGAGTACAATGGTTATTTTGGTTGAAATTGCATTACAGGCCTCTTTGATGCATGAGTAGCTCTCTGTCGCTTTTGTTCCATACTGTTTAAGTACCTCATCTTGTGAAATTTGAAATTTGAGAGCCCCGGCTTACAAAATACAGTTAATACAAGTGCTTTGTCTTTCAGGTCATGTGTGGCTTAGATACAGGAGTGTGTTTGGTCAAAACATATGATGCAGCCCTAATCATTACATAATTATCTGAGATTAGAATTTGGGGAAAAAATGGCATTTGCTATAAAATGTAGCTCCACAGGCAATAGGATTGATGATCAGTCAGTGAAAAACATTATTGTGTTGATAAAACGTAATATTCCTCCAGTGAATCTGACTTATTTATTATTTCCCTCCAAATAATGATTAAAGTGAAGCAGAATGATTATTTAATATGTTTCAAATCAAAGCTTTGCCAACAACACTCTTTTTTTATTTGGCCTGATTTCATGATTATTTCAATATTCAGAACAGTCTCTGGTGCAGACTCTGCCCCATGGCTAACTGCACAGTTGAGACAATTTGATCACTGAAATAAACAGGAGTCAGTTGATGAAAATGATTTAACAACCGCTTAACCCCCGCCTTAACCGAGTGCACTTTCTCCCGTTTGGCTCTACCCCAATCTAAAAGCAAAAAAAGTGACAAAAATTAGATAAAAAAGCAACGAAAAAGACAAAAACACTCCCAAAATGTGACAAACATGTGGCAAAAGAGCGACAAAAATGTGCTGGAAAAGCAACAATGACACAACAACAAAAAAAGCAACAAAAACATGACTAAAGAGTGATGAAAAAGCAACAAAAACTCTTTAACCTCTTACCACCCGCCAAAACCAAATGCATTCTCTCCTCTTTGCCATTGTCGTTACTTTTTATTTCCCTTATGTGTTTTTGTCACTTTTTTATTGCACTTTTTCTGACCCTTTTGTTACTTTATTGATGCATTTTTGTCTTTTTTGCTGAATTTTTGTCTATTTTTTTGCTTGATTTTTGTCCTTTTTTGCTGGATTTTTGTCCTTTTTTGCTGGATTTTTGTCTTTTTTTCTGAATTTTTGTCTATTTTTTTGCCTGATTTTTGTCATTTTTTGCTGGATTTTTGTCCTTTTTTGCTGGATTTTTGTCTTTTTTTTGCTGGATTTTTGTCGTTTTTTGCTGGATTTCTGTCTTTTTTGTTGTGATTTAAAGCTTTTTTGTTGCGTTTTCATCCTCATTTTCTTCTCATTTTTTGCTTCTGTTTTGAAGAAGCTTTTAGATTTGGAGAATTTGGAGAAAACATGTTCAGGTGAGAGTTAAGAGGTTAAAAATGCGATCACACGACAAGAAAGTTACAGTCAGTTTGCTCTTGGCTTTCAAATGAGGCGTTGCACTGGCCTATAGGCTGTGAGCTCCAGAAGCTTTTACATTTGGGTAAAGCTGAACTGCAGAAAATGTGCTTGGTTAAGCCGGGGGGTAAGGGGTTAAGTGTGTCAGTAGCTTGTTTTTCAACTACTCCCAAAGTAAAGTTAGTTTGTGACGTTCGCGACAGTTTGGGGCGTGGAGGAGAAAAAGCACTTCCTCTGTGTGCAATAACATGAACTTTCCCTCTGTTTCATTAAAGAAGAAGTTTGCGATGGCCGGGAATCGAACCCGGGTCAACTGCTTGGAAGGCAGCTATGCTCACCACTATACCACCATCGCACGGGGATAGCTGCCGACTCAGCCTGAAGTGAAGTGTGGACTTTTCACAGAGGAAGGGGGAGGAGCCGGGGGAGGGGCTGCAGCGGGGAACACTGGGACAGATTCACGCTCGAACAGAGGGAACCGACTGCACAGGGATTTCCAGAGAGAGAGAGTTTCACTTTGAATAGTACTACTTAGTCTCTACTTTACATGAAGCAACTTTCCCAGGACTACATGAAACTGGCAACTCTTTTAAAGGTTTACCAACTCCATAGTACAGCTTTATGTTACCGTAATCAATCATAATTGGGTGTATTTAGTTGAAATTCCCATGCACAGAATATGAGAAAACCAAAGAAGATCAGTCATTGAATTGGGTTTTCGAGGGGCTTTAAAGCTATCGAATGAATTAAGACTAAAAGTAACACATTACACTGGATTCATACTGGCATTAAATCTAAATGTACTAGCGATTAATGACATTGTGTGACCAAATATATTCCAAAAAAACACTTGTGTCCGATTTGCTTTTGGATATGAAGATTTCCCCATATTCCCTTTGAACCTCTTAAAGGAACAGGCCACTGTTTTTACACACTGTGATGTGTTCTTACCTGAGCTTAGATGAGTTGATACGTACCTGTCTGGTCTGGGTGTGCCCATGGAAGAGCTTGGTCGCTTCTATCTTCACCCCCGTTTGGAGCTATAGGAATACATTGGGAGAAGCCAAATGCTGACAACATCTTTGGTCGTTTTGTGTGACTGAGGGCACGCACAAAGACCAGACAGGTACGTATCAACTCGTCTAAGCTCAGGTGAGAACATATCTCAGTATGTAAGAACGGTGCCCTATTCCTTTAACCCCCACCTGAACGGAGCACATGTTCTCCAGTTTGGCTTTACCCAAATCTAAAAGCTTCTTGAAAAAAAGCATCAACATAGCAACAAACACACACCGACAGACTGACAAAAACATGACGTAAAATCGAGGAAAAGGTGATAAAAAAAACGCGTGACGAAAACGCAACAAAAGAACAACAAAAACGTGATGAAAAGGCAATGAAAAAGGGACAAAAACGCAACACAAAATTGACAAAAAACGATGAAAATGTGGCAAAAAATGTGATGAAACCCCAAATTCTGAGTGATGGGAAAAATGTGTCCAAAAAGTGACCACAACGCAAGGATAAGAACAGTTTAGATGAGGTTTGTAGGTCTTAGCTTTCAAATGAGGACGTTGCACCAAACTGTGACCTTATGGATTTGGGTTAAACTGAACTGACAACGCTCTTGATAAAGGCAGAGCTTAAGAGGTTAAAGAAAGCCTTTCAGATTTGAGTTTGAGAACAGTCTGACAAACCCCTTTCTCCCAGTTTCATCTTGTCAACAAAACGTCATAAATGTCCCATAATGTTTTAGTCGCCAAAAAGCTATTTTTAGCTCGTCACTGCCATGCTACCATTATTTAACAATGATTTTGTTACAGTCTTCATTGACAAAATCAGCAATGTGCCACACTGCTAAGGACAGCCATGGGAGAAGATCCAAAGAGTACTCAAAAGATTCACTAGTATATATTTTTTGGGGGATTAGTGGCATTAAAAAGATAATATTTGACCATTTAGATGGTTTTAGAAAAGCATTAACTTTGACCTGCTGCTACTTTTCTAAAGCCTGGTGTGGATTTCTCATGGGGACAGTTTAGTCGACCAATAGCACTCTCTTATTATATTATTATATATTATTATTATTATATTCATCTACTTACTCAGGCATGGACTTCCTTCATGTGTGGGTAGCACCGCACTCTCCAAACTTAGGCAGCTGTGAGCTCAGTTTTAAACACGTCACATGTTTCCTGTGTGTGTGTGTGTGTGTGTGTGTGCATGTGTCTGTGTGCGCGTGTGTGTGTGTGTGTGTGCATGTGTGCATGTGTGTGTGTGTGTGTGTGTGTGTGTAAAAATAACTTTCCACTCTCTTCATGCATAAACAAACAACTCTATGCCATGTTTATTTTAACTTTACCAAAAGTACTTTTTGTAATTCCTCCTCGTGGCTTTTGTGAATGAACAAGTTTAGGTTGTTTATAGTTTTTAAGGAAAAAGGAAAAACTGAGCACTATTTTTCAATTGAACTGTTGGATTAGGTGTCCTCACGCCCTCTGCTGGCAACACTAAGGACTCTAGCATTTCCAGCATGGCTTTTTTTCAGATGCTTGAACTTGGACAGATGATGTGTGAATGTTTTTCTTTTCTACTCGTGTAGGGAGTTGAAAACTAGTATTCATGATGTTTTTTACTCAAAGATCAATATGGTCAAAAAGTGATTTTTTTCATGTCAATGTCATTTGAAAAAAGCACTCACTAATATCTAGTTTTAGAAAGTGACTGAAGACTAGACTCTCTCTGGCAACGCATCTTCCCGCTTTTGTATGACTTACTGTTCGGTCTCCATTTCAATCATATTCTATAAATATGAATGAATAAAAGGGGAGTAATGCATGCCTGGGGGTGGGGCCTCTGGGGGCCGATGATAGGGGTCTTGTTTCACTGATGGGCTAAATAGCATCAACATCATTCAGGAAATACGACGGTTGGTCCTTCAAAATAAATAAATACAGTCCTGATCAAAAGACAAGTTGGAAAAATGGCAAAAATCCACCTTTTGCTTTGTTGGATCATAACAAGGTTCCAAGCAGAACTTAAAGATGCAACATGAAGAAAAAAATATTTGAGTAGAGCTTGAAAATGGGATTTTTTGCCATTTTTCAACTGCTTTTCTGCAAACGTTTGATCACACACACGCACACAGCACACACACACACACACACACACACACACACGCACACAGCACTCTGTCGTCTCTGTAGTTTGGACATTTTCCTTTTCGTGTCTGTAGTGGCTAAACTAACGAGACAATATGACGACTGTTGCTACAAGTTTGTTGATGCTATGTGTGGTAGAATGGCATGATTTCATTTTTAAAAAAATGCTGCAGAGAAATTAAAATGTTGATTTGTTTATTAATGGATTGTAATTGATGCTGGTCAAAATGTCTAAATGGCTGGAATGGGAACGACGCGTAATAACACAGTGAAAACAAGCTTTCACTTTTAGCTATCCTCATTACAGCAAATTATTGGCACTATGATGAAGTGTGCGAAAGTGAGTTGTTCCCTCTATGACCCAGTAAAAAAAAAAGTCTATTGCGCTTTAGTTGAAGAAGAAATGACCGACATGAACAAGATTACTTAAAACTGCATGAATGAAGCAAAATGCTCCATTTAAAATATGTTTATGTTTCTTTTGTTTGTTGACTTTATTTGCTACACAAGGGGAGAAAAAAAAAAAAAAAAGACTAAATATTGTGTGTAATAACAGAAATGTAAAAATGTGCACATCTGAAATGTAAAACCACACAATAAAGTAATAAAAAAATGGGTAAAAGCAAAAACATATAGGACAATTCGAAGTAGGCTAGTAATTTGAGCTTTGAGCCTTGAAACAGTGCCAATAGTTGTTTTTTTTTTTTTACTAGTTCGCCCCTGTCTTACGCATCCACTTTCCTTTTCTTCATGAAACAAAGTCTGGCCGATATTTATTTCCTTACGTAGCTACATCTATGAGTTTGGCGAGACGTAGGCTGTTTCCCTTCTATTTTGAAGGCGATTGGCGGAAGCGCTCTGTCTCCTCTCCACGCGCCTTTACGCACGCCAACGTCCCATCCATCTCCGCTGTAGCGGTTTCTCTGCTCTGTCTCCTCTCTCCCCTGATTTAGCCCGAGACGGGAGGACCACGCAGGCGCCACACTCTCTCCCTCCCCGCCTCTCTCCCGCACCGGGACGCCGTTTCCTCCGAGCGCTGTTTTTTTTACGCGCATTTCGCCACCGATCGAACTTTTTCTTTTTTGGAATATCAGGAAACTTAACGACGCGGGAATGAAAAGAAACAGAAGCCTGGCGTGACTGAGTTTGGTCGTGGAGAGAAAAAAGTGTGGCCCCCCTCGGTGCCAGCAGGGCAGCGTTTTGTTTTTTTTACACATCACAGAGCGGAGAGAAGAAAAAAAAAACGGATCCCTTCTTCTTTATGCGTCCGGGGACATAACACCGCACCGCGAAGGTAAACATCCATCTCTTCCAGCGCTGTTAACGACTTTCCCCGATGTTTTCCGGCTGTGTATTGGCGCAACATGTGCGAAAAAGTAGCCTGTCTGTGTTTGCCTGTGTCGCCTTTGTGTTGTAGCCTGACAGTGATTTGGATAAGTGGAAGGTCGTTTCAAATTCATTTAAAAGGGGGGGAATTCGTGGACAGTATTTTTAGACTGATCAAATGCTGGCACGTGTTTCTGAGGTCATTTCTAGCACTATTCTCTTGGGAATTCAATTATTAAACCAGCCTTTCAACCAGTTTTCCAATAGGTGCTGTACAGGATCAATTTATTACAGTGATTATGATGATCAAAATGACAACAGAAAAAGGAAATGACTTTTGTAATGTGTTTCAAAGCAACACAGTAAATTAGAATAAGCTGTGGGAAGTAAATTAGTATGTTTTGATTTCCTTAAAGCGATTCTATGTTAGACCTGCTGCTCTCATGAACATAGAAGTGCTTTATAGTAACACTGTAATAACATTTCTTATAAACCGCAGCCAAACCTTTTTTTTTTCTTCTACAATGCCCTAATGGAATCCATACATCCTGTCATTCGCTAACCCAAGCTTTACAGGATGGGCCGGTGTATAAACATGGCTTGGTGACCCACAAAAGCAGACATTGTGTAGCTAGCAGAAAAAAATGAAGCACTCAATAGCTTTCATGGTAAGCTGGACCTCAAACCGGTGCCTTTCTCAATATATATTCGTGTCCTTCATCTAATGGCTTATGCAATATGTTATAAATTGTCAGCAGTTTTAAATGCCAAGTTATTTCATGTCCAAAAATAAATAGCAAACTACAAAGCAAACAAAACAATAGTATAGCTAAAGACGAGCTAATAAGGCATTCACTTTATTTGTGTTTTTTCTGTCAAACCCAAAAAAAAGAGAAAAGCCTGTCCCAGTTTTTTTAACCTTGGTAGAACACTGAGCACAGTGCCAAGTAGTGTAGCACAGTTGCTGAAAAAAAAAAAAGTTTTTATCAAGGTAAGGTTCCCTGCAAATTTTAAACATGATGAGGAGGGTTAACATTTGATAGAAGAATGACACGCAAACTTATACAAGAATCAAAAAACAAGGTTGGCAAGTTTTAAACACGAGACCGGATGGAGACCGGATATTGTGTCGTTTGGAGAGGATATTTTGCTGCCTCAGTGATGTTCGTTCTCCCATCAAAACTGTCCAGCTTTCCAACGGCTCAAACTGTTTGTTCACTCTTTAGTTCTTTTTTTTATGTTATTCTTTCTTTTCCGCTGTGTGTTCAAAGCAAATGCAGCACGTGTCGTCCATATGATGCACACAAGTCGTCCAGGGGTCACGTCGCTTGAACCAAAGCCGAGGGGAAAAACGTGCTCTGGAACGGAGATCAAACCCCTCTGGGAATTCCACATCCAAGTCTTGAAAAAGAGGCCGCCGGAAGTCAGGAATTAGGCTGTAGTGTAGATTAGCCACAGAACAGCAGACTTCTATGGCAATGTCCAGTTTATATGCAATGGCAGGTAATTCTTATGAGCTGTACAGTAAAACAGCTACTTGGTTAGTTACTGGGTTACGGCACAAATAATGGTTCTAGATCATTAATATATATAGTACTTTGTATGTACAGGTAACCGTATCCGTACCATATCCACATAGAAGGTGAAACTGAAGCATGTTTTATTATTTTTAAAGGAAAGCTGGTGAAATGATATTGTGCTGTAGAAAGTGTGAGTGTAAGAAGGTGTTGCAATCACTTTCTAAATAATCTGCCAAACCCTCAGAGAATAGCTGATACACGAGAGAGAAAAAAAACACTGGGAATCCCTGGCCTAATCTACAGGGTTGGCAGCTTTTTCGTATTTTTTATGTATTTTTTAGTATTGCTGCATTGCTTCACTCCGGGAATTGTGGTCTTTGCTGTTATTTTTTCTTTTGCTTCGAAGCCGGAAGCCCAGCGTTCGCTCTATTTGCGATGCTCGCCATGTCTCAATGTCCCGCAAAGGACTCAGCCTCTTCATTGACCGGTACGTCCTGTCTGCTCTTGGCCCTTTACAGATCGGAGCTGGAGTGTAATCACGCTAATGGAAGCAGGATATGGAGAGGAGGGTGGGGTGGGGTGGGTCATAGTAGGACGGGGGGTGGGCGTGGTGTTGTTGGAGGGGGAGCTCCACAACAGCAGCAGCCGCCAGCCGAGCACATGTCCACCCGTATTCTCTGGGGAACAGCTGTTGGGGCGGAAGCTATATAGCATCAGATTTATGAGGCCCACTTAGCCCCGCCGCCACACCCAGCCATCTCTGCGCCCGTGTGGCATCAGTCCTGGGGTGGGACGTGTGAAGTTGGGAAGATGGAGGTTTATGGATCTGCGTGGGGGGAGCTGGGTGATGGATGCCTGGATACGACCCGCGGTGACAGGGAGCTTTGTGCTCCTGATGGGGAGATTTGAGGCTTAGTTGGGCAAATAAAAGGCTGTTTGCTAGAACATGGTTAAGATGGTCCCCGGAGGACACTTATCTCAAATGTGTTACAGGCGGTGAATGGGAAAGCTTATGGTTCCTGTAGTTTAGACAGCCGAATTAAGATTAAGGCGATTTTGAATAGGAGTAGGCCCATAGAAAACATTTATTATGTCTTTAAAAGAAAAAAAACAATCTATAAATGAAAACTGGGATCGTGCGTTCATACAATCCCTTTACCAAGTCATTTAAAACCATGTTAGAAACTAACTGTAGACGTTTTATAGATATTTTTGCCATACACTTTCGGAACAGTAATGGCCAAACTGCACAAAACTAGGTTATTTGAATACGGGCTTGAATATACACCTGAAAATTTAAACAACGATTGTAAGTGATTTGTTGAGCCCTTATAGACTTACTAAATCAGACTAAAATTGAACTAAATTATGGCTATAAATTAACTTGCAGATTTTTAAGTTGCGATGCATTTTTGTTTCAAGCAGTCTTGCAATAAATGGGCACATCTCAGTCTAATGGAATACCTCAATGATTTCTATGGATATACAGTCATAATGAGGTCTTCTTTAACCCAGGACAAGGAACCTGAGGCCTACTATTTACCATCCCAAGGCCTAAACCCTCTGAAACATTATCAACAAATAGCATCACAAATGGAAATGACGAAACATCTTCCAGTTTGAAAACTCAGCTTCCCATTTTTAGCACGATACAGCAGCCACATATTCTATTTTTTACGTTGAGATTGCGGGGCGGCTCCGTTCTCTATTTTGACTCGACCTCTAAAGCTATTTTTGCCATTACTCTCCACATCAAGTTGAAATCGTTTTGTCTTTCTTCTTTTTCTTCTGATGCTTGTACAAACAGAATCTGGCGTGGTAGTGTCTGACCGCTGCTTCCCAAGGCCAGACTAAGCATGTTTGTGTTGGTGATAAATCCTACATGTCTTGGCTACTGTTTTGAAAACGTTTACTCCATTTAGTTGTGTCTTGAAAAGAAAGGAGGAGTTGCTGGACGCGGCTGACAGTTGTAAATGAACTTTTGTGCTGACTCTGCTGTTATAATCTTCCACTATTACAGCACAGTCGGCAACCATACTTTTTTTTTTCTCCAGGAAGAGTAAAATATGTTTGTGTCCCTTTGTTCAGTATGTTGTAAAAGCAGATATTTGTGAAAAGAAAAAACACTGTGCGTGTAATTATAAAGCATTTCAATCCATTGTGAGATGACAGGCTGGTTATTGTTGGCAATACCATGGCTGTGAAGTGCTACTTTGGTCCCAGAAAGTTGTGGAACGGGCTTATAAACTTAAAATTGTGGAGAACTGTGATGTTACAACTGCGTTTGGAAAGTTGGGAATGAGTTTGGACGACAACTAACAGTTTGAACTTCACTCACACCGTCATTTGATTGTAGATATTAAGAAAAATCAGGTACAGGGCCTTTAAGTGAACCACTAGTAGAAGTTCACTATTATCTGCATTACTTCAGTTAAAATCACAGAATTTTGTATATTAAGTCTGCACGATTTTGTAACTATATTTCACTCAATTTTTTTTTAAGAGTAATTTTCCATTGTTTGACCTGCTCGCATTTTAATGGTGATAAACAAGTTTGCAAAAGCCTCATCACCTCTCTGACATTTTGACACTTTTCTCGGTAAACCGCAAGAGGAAACCGCCACCATTCGCAGTCCCTCCAGAGCTCGCTTTCTGCTGCGGTGTGCTCTCACAGGAAGACGCTTCTTTGGCACCAGCGCAGAACTTTACTCGCCAGCTGTTACAAGAATGCGCGTAGAATTCGGAGCTTTTTGGAGGTCCTAGTCGCCTACCCTGGACTGACATTAGAAGTTACACTTGGGTGTCGAACGCAGAACAAAATAGCTCCTTAAAGTATGTGTTGTTTTGTTGATAGACCTCATGATGATAAACCACATGACATAGCAACATACAACCTGAACTGTTCCGCAGTGTGGCTTTACGAACATCTTGTTGATATAACATAGAAAGGGCATTTATTGGGTTTCCCCTTTTTTAATGGGGTGCTATGGTATTTCCCCTCTGTGCATTACTTCACAGGGAGGACAAAGCCGGCCTGTTCTCTGCCTGGGGTAATGCGCCTGCACCCTGGAGTCTCTGCACCCTTTGGTCCCAGGGCTGTTAGGTGTCATCGGCCCTCTAACGCTGCCAACACTGGGACTTTTGTTCTGAAAATTGGGTTGACATAGTGACAGAGTGTTATAGACCTTTCTGCAAGCTTGGTTGAATGAATCTTAAAGGAAGTATGTAGACCGGCTGTACCTCGAGCTCAGAATCACCAAGATTGGGTGTCTGAGTTTTAACCACTGCCCACCCCGAGTGTAGCATTCACAGCGGGCACAGGGCCATGTTTAACACCTTACAGCTGCTAAACTCCCATGGTTTTACGCTGACACATGGCCAGTGGACCTCGTACGTTGACTTTTCATTTGTTAAGAAGCCGAGTAAAGCTGCCCTACCTGAATTTAACCGTCAAAGTCGTGGGTAGTTGAGTAAAATCTCTCAGCTATAGCTCACACAGACCCTCAACACATCCTGATTGTTTACCTGAGTTCATTATAAGCACGTCTTAGCTAAATTGTGCTAAATTAGTACTCTCTGACTTCCTGGTCTGGTGGAAAATGTTTTTAACCCACAACACTGCATTTGCAAGGCTGCTTTTACAATAGATCTAGAAAGCCACATGAAGTTTACTGTACTACAAGGAAATCATTTGATTATCCCACCTTTAAAGTAGTAGTTTTTCTTTTAACACCATAGAAGAGTGTAATCCTCTCCCTAGCCCATCATTCGCCCCGTCTTGTTAGTCCCATCCACGGCCCATGTCTGCTTTCCCGACGCAGTGATGCAGACTTCCTGTGTGCTGAGTCCCACTTCCTGCGTTTGTCCAGAGGAAGTGCTGATGAAGAGGGATTGGGCAGGCCTATACAGTGTCGCCGCACTCAGCTCCAAAAGGCTCAACAATGGGTTTGCAGTGGCACAGCGAGCAGGACCAAGCTGCCCCGCTACGAGCCCATGTTCATGCTCTGATGCTTCATTCCATCCTCATTCCAAAGAGAGGCTTGTAGAACAAAAGCAAGACGAAGTAGAGCTAGCAGCTTATTTAAGGTTTGAAAAGTACCTCTGTTTTGTGTATTGAACTTGACTTTAACACTCAAAGTCATTTATTAACCGCTGCAAACCAGACAACTTTAACTCTTGAGTCCATGACCTGATTTGCTCTGACATGTCTAGTCTAGAAGTCGTTCTATTTTTTGACTTGGTTTTAAGTTTTGGTCCTCCATCTTAGGCTTTGGAGCTGATGTTCTGTCTCATCATTGTGTTGTATATCAGATTGTAATAAACAAGTACTATTGCGTTTTGTGATCTCAGGTGGACTTGACAGCAAAAAAAAAAATGTATTTTTTGTTTCTTTTCCCAAATCGAGCTAAAGTTTTAATAACTTATTCTCCCACCTCGCCAGTAGGGACGCTGTGGTAGAGATTAGTCAGTGAAAGGACAGAACAAGACACCCGGCTTACTCATAAAGCAGGATTTTTACCTTGTGCAAATATACCTGACATTACTCTGGACTTGGGAGTGGGTGAAGAGGCAGGAGCTGTGTTGTTTCACTTTGGGAACAGGAAGCTGGACGAACATGAGCCAGGCAGAATGCTCTAAACGCCGTGGTTATACTGTATAGCGCGGCCCAGACGTCAATAAACAGGCGCTGAAAGGTTGGGTTAGCTTCTTACTGCTGAATAAAGGTCAACATTATGACATTTTATGCTGGTTTTGGTCCATTTAGTCAGAGCTAAATATTCTAACTTGTTGTTTTGGTTTGTAGACGCTAGAAACGCAGAAACTGTGATGCATTTTCGTGGGACCATATTTCTATCATCTACTGACATTGCGTCTGTCTGCAAATCATATCAATCAAACCGTACTGTTTGGGCAAATAAGCCAGGGTTTGAATCAAGAGGTGTTAGTGCACCCAGAATGTCCAGTTCACAATGCACATTTTACGCCAACACACCAGAAGCACTAAAGATGCTAAATCGCTTCGTAAAAAAAAAAAAATACCCAGAGTAAAATTCCGCTTAAAGGAGCTATACTTGATTTTTTAAATTTTCTGTATTGGAATAAAATTTGTCTTGTCGTTGAGTATATGGCAAAAGCAGACATTTATCCAAAAAACACTGGTTTTAAAGCCTTTTAAACAGTCACAAATGTCAGGCTAGTAGGCATATTTTACAGTGAAATGACGGTTTTCTTCCCTGAAAGTTCTGAAACATGGTATAAACTCCCTGTGACGAATTTTGATGTTTTTAAATGCATTAGGAAAGTTTGAGATGAGTTTGGACCAGAAAATAGCAATTTGAAATTTGAGTGACCCTGTTTCTTTGTACAATCAGGTACAGCTCCTTTAAATCCCGCTGTTTCATGACCCATCCATTTGTTAGCATGCCATTAGCTAAAAATGCCATCTTTTACATTATCATAAGTAATTTCAACTGCATCGAACTGGAGAAGCTCAAGTGTATTTTCCACACACATATAGGGCTGAGCGATTTGGGGGGAAAAAAAATCACGATTATTTTCCCCATGTTGGTCTTTCCTGGACTAGCAAGTAAACAGATGCTGCGGCCAAACTGAAAAACTGCAGCTAACTCAACAGCAAAAACATCCCCTCACAACAACACGCAAGCATCCGCAAAGGAGACACAAAAAAGAAATGAGTAAACCGCGCATTTATTAGTAAAAAAAAGACGATCAAACTTATAATTCAATGTTAGAAGTCCAGATAATCCACAAATCCACACATACATTCATTTACATAACAAAACGTGAACATACGCCACCATTGGACCATTAGTTGAGCTTGCCGAGCCTTTTACGATGGTGTGAAACAATGTAAACTGACCTCTAACACAGCGCTGAGCGGCACCTCCAGCTCATGTTTGGTCTGTCGGAGGTGATCGCACAGGCCAGGTGGCGAGACTGCTCTGAAAACACTTTTAGACGGCGCACTGCTATTTTCAACATACACTCATGAACAGTGACATGCTCCTGGCTCGGCTCCACGGCCTCCGCTTAGCCCCGATTGTCCGCTCCGGATCGTTCTGCTGAAACAAGGGCATCTGCAAAAGTCCAGAAGTCTGTCTAATACAGTGGGTAAAATCGTATCAACCCTGCAGACCCTACAGGCCCTTACTTGCATGGTGTATGTGTAGCTTGTGCGTGGGGGGCAGGGGAGTGCGTACAGGGCATAAGGCCAGCACATGCAGCCAGTTTCTGAAGGAGAAAGCACTGGAGAACCCACAATAAGCTACTTAACTTAGCTTAGCCGGTATTTACATTGTAGCTACCCGCCCAATTATTCTATTAAACGGTTGCATAATGGAGGGCTTGCGTTACGGGTTGGCAGGCTGTTTAAGAAATGTGAAGAAATGCCACTCCGCCACTTGGAAACGGAAAGTTAGCCCAAACAAATTCGTCTGGAGGAGCTGTTAAGTGGCAAACCGTACATTATGAACAATAAATAGCATTGTAGCTATGAGGGAAGAAGAGCAGATGCGTAAACGTCTGAGTGTGTTTAACTGTCCTCAAAGTAAAAGAGGATTCTACGAAGAAAGCAGACTCGAAACGCGCATATAACTCACAGGAACTTCAGGACAAATCAGATGCCTAGCTTTCAAAAAAAAAAAAAGCTCATGTAAGGAAGGCGTGTCGAATGTAGCACCTGGACTTTCACTTTACTTTCATTTTCACAGGATCAGAACACATGAGACATGGAGGTCACAGAACAGGAGCACTTCCTAACATATGGCTGCATTATACAGGTGCTCAACATAGAATTACAATATCATGAAAAAGTGAGTTTATTTCTGTAATTCAAATTAAAATGTGGAGCTAATATATGATATAGACTCATTACATGCAAAGTGACACATGTCAAGCCTTTATTTGTTATAATTTTGATGATCATGGCTGCAGTCCATTTTCTGAGATTTTTGATTGTTGTTTTTTTTTTACAAGCTGAGCCATAATAATCAAAGTAATAACAAATAAAGGCTGTACATATCTCACTTTACATGTGTCTATCATATGTTAGTTTCACAGTTTAAGTTGAGCAACAAAAGTGAATGCACTTTTTCATGATATTCTAATCATATGACGAGCACCTGTATATCGTCCAATTCATCATTATCGCAATAATAAGCGACACATTTTATTTAAGTCAACCCAAAACAACAACTTAAAAACTTTAAAATGTGCAAAAGTTGTGTTTTATTCATTTTTTTTTTTTCAATGTTTGCCCTGTTTTGGCCCTGATTTATTATTTCTTTAAGTCAATTTAATGAAAAAAAGTAAAAATAAATATTATAATAATGTTACGGATAAGTGGTCCCCAATTTGCATACTATTGTTTATACTAAGGTCCCAATCCTTTCAGAAATGATCAGCTAAAATTCCTATTTATTAAAGACAATGTGTTCAAATACTGTACTCTGAAACATACCTTTTATCTTATTGACTTTCCTTTAAAATGTATATACATTACCCGTCGTACAATTAGTTGTGTTGTATGTTGTATTTTAATTTTAAAGGGACTATACAGGGTTTTGAAATGTTGAAATTTAGTATTTTACTTCCCCTACATGTTCCAGCCATGTCCTAATGTGTAGAATGAGCCCAAGCCTATTCACCACAACAACCAATATACTGTATATCCAGTACTCTTGGTAAGAGATGGAGAGGCTGAGGAGGCTTACGGATTTGCTCCTGCTGTATTGAGATGATAGATTAATGACTTGAGAGATTGCTCCAGGCTATTTTTGAAAATCGAGACAAGAAGGTGCTAAAATTAACTTAAGAAACTAAAAAAAAAACATCTTAGAAAGGCCAGTGCTCTTATTTTTTGGCTGACTTATTGTTTTACGTATTCCCGTCAAGACGCGGCTCAAATGTTGGGATGGGACAGACCTGTTAGACTTGTGTGCTTTCCTTGTCTTTCAAAGCGACTGGTCCAAAACGAGGCTGGAATGCTTTAGCAAAGTGGAAACTATGGTGACGCTCTTCAGACTCTGGATGCGTTTCAATGGAAAAACCTCAGCGTACACCTCATAGCATTGGTACTATGCTTAAAATAAACATACCCTGGTATTATTCATTACGCAGATTGTGTTGCAAAGAACGTTTGTATTTCAGTATTGTCATAATGTACATAATGATGATAACTTTTTCATCAGCGGGAAGAATTCATGTAATCGAGAATAGACATGTCAAGATTGATTTGTTTTACCATTACTGCTGTTTTAAAAGCTCATGGTAGGTTCATCAGAATATTTTCAGGACCCACGGTAAACCGCTGTCAAGGCTCATAAGTCGTAGTTGTAGTGTGTTTGTGCGAAACGGTGCACACTCACTGGTGAAGGCTGGAGAAACAACCTCAAGTGTTAAAATCCAAAACACAAAGTCAGCGGCTAGCCATAATGCTAACTGCTACATGCTAACTGCTAGTTTTTCTATTTGTTAATGTGCTTCATTTTCTAAGAATAAGATGAAACATTCCCAAGGAGCTGATTTTTATGCAACTTTATTTGTGTGTGCTAAAATTGCCTATAGTCCACCAGAAAATTCTAAAATGAGTGAAAAATCCCGCTCCACTGATCAATGATTAGGATTTAACTTAGCTAAGATAGGGCGTTGTTAGCATAAATCCCCCTACATGTTCCAACAATGTCCTAAGGTGTAGAATGAGCCCTGTTCCTCTAAAATCCTGCACTGTCTCTCAAAAAGGTGTTCATTCGGGTCCGAAGTGCCGTCATGCAGGGGCTTAATATAGAAGCTGCAGCACGTATGACCTGAGGTGGCAGTAGTGAGTATAAAATGGCTGACTTGCATCTAGCCCCTTTAATGTCGGGCATTTCTCTCGCAATTATGTTGCTCCGAGGACAACAACAGCTCACATAGAAAGTTGCAATGTTTAAAGCTACGCCGCGTAGAATTTTACCCAATAAAAAAAATAGCATGTTCTGTGTTGACCTGGTCATGTTTTGTGCTGAGGCAACAGTATAGTCCAAAATGTTACGCAGTGTGCCTTTAAGTAAAAGGTTCACATTAGACGAATAAAAGAGCAGGTGATTTCCGCAGACACGCACTGAATTGAAGCTCGTTTGTTCCCCAGTTGTTTTCCCCAGTTGAGCGAGCGTTCATGTGCATTTTCCAGAGGACCATGAACGCAGCATTAGATCAGGTAAACCCATGTATTTGACTGATAGCAACATAATTAAACTGCTTTTGACTGAATAGGATTATTGTGACTGTGAGAGAATTTTTACCAGCTGTGCACGGTTACGCACAGTATCACCCCTCACTGCTACACGTCGTGGAAAGTTCATTCTGAGGCCAATTTTTCAGCTATAGATCAAGTTAATCGAGTTGTTTTTGACTGATTTTTACACAGAAAGTAAAAGCCGGTTTATTGCTTTGAGAAAGAGCCTATCAATACATTTCCCTTTATACCCTAAAAAGGTGAGGAATTACCGAACGCTCATATGCTTGGCACTGTTCTCAGACTCTTTTGGGCAGCTCGACCGTTTGAGCGGGTTCTGAAGTGTGCAGCGGGAGTGGAGGGAGTGAAGTGTGTGGGCGGAACAGCCGACAGAGGAGTGGGGACGGTGGAAGGAAATGACGGAACGATACAGACTGGAGCGGGAATACCAGCGATGTGCCAGAGATAACAGCCCACGATTGAAGGCATGTTGGAATGTTGACTGCAAGATTCGACGGATGATATAGTAAGATGTTTGAGAAAGTTTCAAAACAGTCAAATAAATTAAGTCACTTCAGTCATTTTGTTGATTGAATTTGACAGTGAAATAAGACACACTCAAACTTCTACATACAATAGCGGTTCCATATTGGCTCTTTTCCATAAAGATGGCTACTGCTGCCCGTGATTGAAGGCCTGCTGGAATGTTGGCTGTGAAACTCAACTCCCAGTCAGATTTTTGGGACTTATTTTGAGTGGATGGACGTAAAAAACGTTGAAAAAAACCCCAAAAGTCCATTTGAGCGCCACCCTTTCCTGTTTTTCCGTCCCCCCTCCTCACTGCATGGCGGGATGGCGCTCTGAGCTGACGGCCTATAGAACACAGTGGGCAGCTTTATGGCCGCTGCTTTGTGAAGTTTTTACAGCGTGCAAGTCCGAAACATGATTCATGCCACTGTGGGCTCGGGGAAAAGGCCGTGAAAGCAGGCTCTGGTTCCCAGGAAGAAACATTGGGACGTAAAGATGGCTGTTTTAGTTGGCTATTCATGCTGCGACATACTATAAGGATTGTTTCACTTTGAATCTCAGTTATTTTATGTTGAATGATTATCACATAAGCGTCATTTATTTTACCCCTCTGCCCTGATGGAAATAGCAACATGATCCCATTGTTAGCTTGTTTGTCTAACCACAGTGTGATTTCTAACAGGAGCTGAGGCCGTGGGGGAGTGTCATAACCCAATTTGAGTCAGTTACCAATTTGTGGCAAAATTCAATCTGCAACACAGACATGGACATAGATCTAATTGAGGTTGGTCAGAGAAGACAAAATATTCCCTCAAGAAAGAGGAACATTCAAGTAGAATTAAAGCAGTACTAAGTAACTCTTCCCCCTAGAGGCCATAAGCGCAACTGCAGGTGTAGTAGCAAGTTACGATTTTTTAACTTATTAATTGTCTTGGAGAGTAGACAGGAAAGGCGAAGGGAGAGAGAGTTATTGTACATCCAATTATACAATGGAAATATTTTTTTTCACTCAAACTTTGCTGTAAATACTGTTTAAAGTGACGTTAGCCCGCAGTTAGCTTTGCCCGTTAGCATGTTAGCTTCTTCTTCGTGATTTCATTAGTGTGTATTGGTGGCTCCGGACCGGTGGCAGTCAAGTTGCAAACATGGTTTTCTGGTCAGAGACACCAGGGGAGAAGAAAGACCCTCCACTCATCCCATAAACACTTGTATTACCCCCACAGGGACTACGAAAAGGATTTATTAAGGTAAACACGTTACTTAGTACTGCTTTAAGTAAAGCAATGAAAACATAATATGGCTAACACAACAAGCTAGCATGCTTAGGTGATCGACTCAATTTGCAATGACAGAGATTGTGCATACTTGCAAGTCTGTGTGGTTTTTTTGCCCTGAAACTGCATGGAAATATAAAGCCTAGCCGAGTTTCATTTACATACACATAACAATGCAGAATTCCAAGGTAACAGTACATTTTGTCAGATTCCTATGACTCTGAAGAAGAAGCAACCAGTCAGGAGGCAGCGCACAGT
Source organism: Gobius niger (assembly GCF_951799975.1). Classification (NCBI taxonomy): domain Eukaryota; kingdom Metazoa; phylum Chordata; class Actinopteri; order Gobiiformes; family Gobiidae; genus Gobius; species Gobius niger. The sequence goes on from NC_136869.1 coordinate 21,241,589, forward strand.
AAACCCAGTCTGACGGCTCTGTGTGAAGTCATGGCCGGTGTTAGCAGGTCATCGGTGAACTGTGGCCGGGGTCCGAGGCTGTGGAATGCTGTTTGGAGCTGGACACTTTTAGCCTGTGATGCATCGGGGGGAGAACTGCGGCTGTGAGTCACTGCTGACAGGAACACTGACGGGGAGATTAACCTGGAAGTGGCCACCTGATGTTAGCGCTGTGGTTGCAAATATAGCATGATGATGTTTGATGATTGTGCCGTTAGTTCAAAAACCCGGACATAGCTAAGTGGCAGAGGTACTTGGCTTGCCAGACATAACACTTTTTAAGATTGTCTGAACGATTGCTATTGCTATGTGCGCAACAATGATGTGTTAATATGATAGCAGATGGTATCATATATTCTTACAGGATCTGGTGTAACATTTTACTAGATAAATCTATAAACCTATCTTAACTGTCTGTCTGTAGTAGATATTTTTGTGTCATACGGTACATTTTACCTCTACTTGAGGAAAAGTATAATGAAGTATCTGTGCCCAAACTTGAGTAAAAGTAATTGTTATATTTTTACCACTGTGAGTAAATATTAAGCAGCAAAGGCTTCATTTTGATCTATGAAATGGCTGTAGTTCATCTCGTGAGCCTTGTCCTTTAGAATGATTTTTGTTTCTGTGTTTTTCTGACATTTTCTTGGAATTTTCAAGATCAAGATCAGTCTTTTTCGCTCAAACAGTTACTCAGTTCTCACATTACTTAAAGGTGCGTTATGCAACTTTTTATGTGCAAAAAATAATAATATTTGTGCGTATTTGATCTTGTAGTGACCCAGAGGCTGCATGAGTGGTCAACATAGCACATTTACTTTCCATCACAGCGGTCTCTAGGACGCTCCAGGATCCATTGTTTGGGAGGTTTTCTCTGCTGACGGATCCCCTCACCCGAAAACCTACAAAACAATTGACCCTGGAGCGTTGTAGAGACCGCTGTGATCGTAAGTCAAGGCGCCATGCTGACCACTCATGCAGCCGCTGGGTCACTACAAGGTCAAATACACACAAATATCAACTTTTTTTTTCTTGCATAAAAAGTTGCATAATGCCCCTTTAACAACAGTTTTAATTTTACTTGAGTAATTGTTTGGGTCACTACTTTTTACTTCTATTTGAATACAATTATTTCAAAGTCATGTCACCCTTACTTGAGTAAATATTTTGGCTACTCTCACCCACCTTAGGAAAGCATTTCTCTTCAGTCCCCAATGCAAGGTGCTGACATTGCTGCGATACTGCCCCCTAATGGCGAGGGGTGACTCCAGAAGTAACGCTATAACATGGAATCCTATGGGGACTTTACGCCGGCCAAGAACAACTTAAAAACCTGGTTCCAAAGAATATTATGTGTTCAAAAGATAGTGTTTCCACCTGTGACTCCACTAAGGGGGGTTTCATACTTTTAACCACCCTGTTTTTTGTTCTGTAGATTTTTAAAGTTTATTGACAGCAGGAGACTGGGCTGCCATGATGGATTCATTCTCCATTTTGTTAACAATGACAATGGGGAGGAGTGAGGAATACATGATCACATGAACATATCTCATTTTTGCTGTACTCATGTAGACCTGTTGCAGATTGCAGTAGATGAGAGTTCAAATCCCCCATTCTAGCATTATCTTCCAAAATGACAAAAGCTTTACGAAGCGTTCAACTGTTCCATCCCTGAATTCTGTCCACACCTCCAGTCCCTGCACATGCCCACCCCAGAGGCCTCGTTTTCTCTAATAAAACCCGATAGTATGGGCTGTTACCATAGCGGATGCACCCAGACGTGAATAGCTGCCATATAAAGCCATGTCTGCTTGTGCTTCGAGAGGCCCTGACGAGATTTATCATTGATCTGTTTGAAAGGCCCGGCAACACTGCAGCGCATTGTGCTCAAGTAATACTCCAAAAAAATACTTCAAAAATACTCCAAAAACCCCAACAGCACCAAACAAAGACTGAACGTTTTGTTTTAAAGCTGTGAGAAGTGCGTGTGTTTAATTCTTGAAACAGTGCGTGCTTCAAAATCTTCTGGCTTTGTTAACGTCTGATATTTTGCTGCATTTTTTTGTACTGAACATTCCTGTGTGCTGCTGCTTAGCTTCACGTGGAGATAGGCAACAATTTCTAGCTTTTTTTTTTTTCTCTTACTCAGTATCTTTAGATTTGCAATGTTTTTTGAGAAAACTGAAGTAATATGAACAGCTACACCAGGCTTAACACTTGAATCACATGCATGGGAAGAGGATATTTTATGTTTGCAAATCATTTTGGAAGTAAAAATTGTTGATTATGATCTGAATGGTTGGTGGCTGTCGTTCTTATGTAAAAGGAATACAATTTCCAGACAGCCTCTACATCTGCTGAAGCTGTTAAGATTATTATTCTGTATGAAATTGTCAACCTTGTCACCTTTTATGCTCTTGTTCAGTCATGATGTCACCGCTCTACCTAACGTAGTCCTATTCACTATAATCATTTATATTATAGATTTTAACCTGCCCTGGAACAATGCTCTTTGTAATCTGATCTCACAGAAATAATAAGATATATTCTGTAGAAATGCTTACTATTATAATTATGTGCAAAATAGTTTTGGGCCTAATATTGTATAAGATAAAGGTGCTGTTTTTACTGTGTTTCTCTATGTAGTAGCTTGGTTCTCCATTTGACCCATCCTTCACTGCTGTTGGCGACCTGTCAGGGAGCAGTGGTGCAGTGCTGTAGCTTCAAATTCATGCTACGATATACTGAACAGGTTGGAAAATGGACTGTTGAGTACAGAAAAATATATTTTTTACTGACATACAGTAACAGATGCTACTCTATGTAAGCGTTCATAACTTGACCCCATTTTGTTTTGAGTTAGAAATCCAGTAACTGTGACTTGTAAGGGCGACAGTGGTGCAGTTGATCGAGTGGGTCTACCATTATACAGTTTGACTGCAAAGCTACAGACAATGGCCCCGGTAATGGTGTCCGGCATGCAGTTGGTTACTTTGCAAACTGCCAAAGCAATCTCGCAAAGGAGCGATTTCTGCTGCTGAAGAGGAAACAACCAAAGCGAACCAGATTACCCAAACTTGCATGAAAGCTATTGCTACTACAGGCATTGATGAGCGAACAGTGTAGTGAAATGAAGTGAAAAGCTTTAAAAGAAAGTTGGTATGTCCGATATGTCCCCGTAAAACGCGGTCGCTCGTTCACAATACCGTAGAAAGCACCACTGCAGCGTTTCTATAGCAGTGAAGATCCAGCCCAGCTGATCTAATCTGGGGGCCGCAGACAGACCGTCTACCAGCGTGTGTCAAAATAAACGGACAGCCACGCACACTCTCACGTGCACGCACACACACACAAATGCACTTTAACTACTGCAGTAAACGAGGAATGCGTCACTCATCGCTGCAGCGCACCATCAGGGCTTCCTTTAGCGCTGCAGTGGAAGGGAATGCACTCTCGGTGGGATACTCAGCGTGGACTAAAAAAGAGCTCCTGCCTTATCTGCATTGGGCTAATTCAAACCTCATGCTCTTCCTTTCTCTGAGCTACTGTTGAGCTCGGGATTTGAGTTAGGCTGCATGCTCCATATATAAATGTCATGTTTTTACCAAGGATGTAGGCGCTTGTTTGGGGCAATATATCGTTTTTCAATATATCGCAATACACCTTGACCTTTGTCACAATACCAAGTGTCGATACGTTGTGGAGGGTCAAAGCTCGGTGGTCAGTGCAGTGAAACATTCCCCCGGGTGCATTTAGGAGAGGTTTAAACTGTGCCCCACATCGTTCTCTAGGCTTGGAACCTTAATGCCAGCCCTGTCTCATAATCAAGTGTTAGTTTTTGAAGTTTTAATTGTGTGGAATTATGAAACTTGCAGTAAAAAGTACTATCTCTGGAGATGTAGGCAATTCAACAAGAAGCCTGAGGGCCACCAAAAACTGGTTTGAGGGCTGTATTTGTCCCCCGGGCTGCACTTTGGGTACCCCTGATCTAAATGAATTGAAGCTTATTACCAGGAGAATTCACACTAATGCAAGAGTGGGACAACAAATTAAGCTAACTAATGGTCGTCAGTGTCACCCACAGAACTCAGGATGGTGTTGTCATCACCTATTCAAATTCTCAGCTTGTGTAATGCTTAAGCAACTGGAATATTGAAATGTGAAATACTCAATTTAGCATTCATATTAAAGTATTCAGATGCTGTAGTGTGTTATATTTGGCAGCAGCAACCCACACTAAACTGGAATTTTCCAAAGTTAGGACCTACGTTTTGTTCACTTCAGCGTTTTCTTTGCTAGAGTTGCTTTCTAATATTGGCTTACACTTGTATTGTGTAGTGTATTTCTGTAAGTTTTTTCCTTTTTCCAACAAAATGGCAAATTTGTGGCCATATCCAATTCATCACAAACTTTATAGGCTCCTTTTGCTAGTTTATGTGCTTTGCTAAAACACGCTGACATTTGGTCTTCTGATTAAACTAGTCTTGAAATATAGGCTTCTGTTAATACAAATAAGGTGAGTTAGTAGATTTTTGTCCCAGTATTTATTCACTGTGTCCGTAAAACACCATTACATTCAAAACCTCATTCATTCCTCCCTTCTTTGATTATTGCTTATAAGGAAATAGCCTGCAGTCTTCAATCATATAGCGCCCCAAATAGCTGCTGAGCTGTGTCTGATGTGGTGTAACTATATGAATCGTAGCCCAATAGGACATTACAAGCTCCACATGCTGATTAAATTCACCATTGTCCATCTGCCCAAGCCGGGCCGGTCTACTGTATTACAAAAGCGTTCATTGATTTGTGCCTCTTTGCAGAAGCTTTGCCAGCTGTCAGCCATTAAATGTGCAGACGTGTGCTGAAAATCCTTAAAGAATGTGTGCACTAAAGGAGGAGCGTAGTAGCATTAGCGTTTGAGTGTCTGAAAATCCCTGGTCGACATTGTAAATAATATTTGTAGTCTGTAGGTTGTTATTGAGAGTAAGCCCCTATCTCTAATGGACAGCCTTGGACCGTTTGCTTGTATCGTCTGGACAGTAAGATAGGGCTCTCGTTTCTATTTTTTAAATAGTTTCAAGCCTTTTTTCATTGTAACAGTACGAGATTAGGTTGGAAATAATGTTATAATATAGTCATTTATATCTAAAGAATAAAATAAAAAATTACAGGCATGTTAGGTATGTTTACTTTGTGGTGGGCTGTTTTTCTTCATCGTCTTAAGTCCAGGGCCCAAAGTAAAGCCTCATGCTGTCCATCCTATATGCCAGGGACTTTTGGTGGGGAAATTTCAACACATTTATGGTATTTTCAGTACTTTAATGAGTATTTTATCTCTGATCTGTGTAATAAGATCAGTCAAAGGCGTCTTCAGAGCCAGAGGTTCCAGATTTTGGCCCGAGCTTGACATCGCCTACCACTGAACTTGTGGCATTGGGTTTTAGCCATTTCCTTTGCAACCTAGCTATTTTTACTCACACACAAGACCATTCACTAGTTTGTAAACAATATGTTGGAGCTTTCAGTGCTACACACGCTGTGTTCCCACAGCCCCATGACCTGTTGAAGCTCCGTCCCAACCTTTTTCAGCCAAGGCAAATTTTTACAGTCGAAAAATGTCCAGGCACCTAACAAAAATGGTCACAAAAATACATTATATTGAATGTTAGTTAATATTGCTTAAAAAAACTGTTGGTAAATGGTGGTATGTTTCATTCTTCTCTAATACAGTGGTTCTCAACCTTTTGGAGCCGCAACCCCTATTATAACAATTAAAGGGGTTCGTGACCCCCTGCCCGGGTCACACTCTGTGAGAAATCGGAACATTATCCTACATAATTCTTAAAAAACAAAGAAAAAACAAATGGCTAAAATAAAATTAATCAAATTATGAACATATAATGGCACTCTGGTAAAATAGCACACACATGCCACAATAAAATATTATAATATACGCTAAAAAAAGTATGTATATTTTATCTACATGGTCTGGCGACCCCCCAAATTTGTCTCACGACCCCCTTGGGGGTCCCGAACCCCAGGTTGAGAACCACTGCTCTAATACTAATACCTTTTTTCTTCATGAGTATCTTAACTTTGGCTCATTAATATGGGTTGTTGCGCTTTTAGGCTAACAGAAAATGCTAACGTTTATTGTTCCAATGTTTTAGTCTATCCTTCTTAAAAAAAAGAATCATGTTTTTACAAAAAAAATCAAATTGTCTTTTGTCTGTTTAGTTTCTACTTCTTTTCTATGCTTTTATTAGCCCTCTACTAGCATGCTAAAGTAAACTAAGCCTCCCTGTGTGTAATTACAACGCCCATAGCTATTAGCATATCTGTGGGCTATAGTTAATATGCTGCTTGAGCACGAGAGGTTTTCGTGGGCCACATCATCATTAAGTCATGAGCCGAGCGTTTGGAGCAGGACCAGATGCTACACGAGCTAGCTAGCCCGACCAGAGATCAATATGGGAGCAAAGGGGGCCGTGTCTGTTGTGGCTATTTACAGTAAAAGGAGGGTTATAGGAAATGGCACAGAGGGCAATGCAGTGTATGTGAAAGTGGCCTGAATTGAGTTAGCTGTTAGCCTGTTAGCCGCTAACCGTATAAGAATTGCACAGCAGAAGCATCAGGAGAATGTATGGTCTGTAATAAGAGAGCCATTATCTGATCCGATTTGTCATTTGTGAGAGGTGGCTCTGGGTTAGGCGAGCAGGAAATTAACAAGGTCACAAATCCAGGCAATTCATTAATGCTGGCTTTTTGCTTCGTAATTCGATTTAAGCAAGACATTACTGGAAATGAAGCTAAATGAAAATCGAGACTTTTTTAGCTCCGAGTGCGCATGTCCAGGAGGAGCTTTGACATTTGAACAAAGACTGAAACCATCTCAACTGAAACAGGAGTCACATGCATTTTCGATTGGCTGTGTATGTCTATATTACAGGGTTAGCCTGTTTTTGCCATAATCAGACTCAGCAGAGACAGAGAGGTATTTGTTATGTACAGAGGACTTAACATTAGTCCTGGTTTTGCGATTTGCAACCGTTGAAATGATTATTTTCATGCAATTTGAAATAGTATTGCAGAGATAAATAGCAGTGCACTCGAGAGGCTAGAAGAAAGTACAAAATTCAAGTTACAAAATTAACCCCTGTCCTGTTCTGTGATCTGTTTTCTATATGAAAACATTGGCTCACAATAGCAAACCATGTTTCTCGTTGCATGTGAGTAATCTCCTGGGAAAGTTTCAAGTCTATACTTAATCTGTAGGTCTGTATCTCAACCTAATGAAGCAATCTTTGTGTGTTTTGCAGATGGACCTGAAGCTGCTGTTGATATCCACATTATTAGGAGTCTTCTGTTATAGTAGCGCTCAAAAAGGTAAGCTGACAGCATCCTCCATGAAGCCCAAAGATATAAGGAGCTGTGGGCGTGTTATCGTCAAAATAATCAGTGCACGGAGTCTAAATTAAGATCTTTACAATTCTTTAATCTGCAGTGTAACTTTCTTCAGAATGTTGTCTCTTCATATTAGCACCAGTAAACAGCCGGGACATTGACATACATTCCATCAGTCAGAGAGGCATCTTTATATGGCTATTCGGTCATCCTTCACGCTGCTCCCTTGACTCATTTCATACTTGAGGGGGGAAAAAAAGTCTTTGTACTTCATGATGTTACCAGGCAGAGAACGTAGCTTTAGCTCCACCTTTGAATTAACTAATGGAAAAGCCAGAACATTCCGCCCATGTCTCTAGTTACCATCCTGCCGCTGCGTTCCAGACACACAGTGATGTATAAACATGGAGGGCTTAAGGCTGCCCTACTCTGCCTGGGACACCACTGCAGCACTCTCACTGCGCTCTCTCTTCCACTCGCTTTGTTTTTTCCAGAGGGGAACGAGTGCATCAGCGCCAATGCCAAGTACTGCGGGGAGTGCATCCAGGCCGGGGCCAAGTGCGGATGGTGTAAAGACCCAGTATGTTCATGAGACTTGTATAACAAACTGCACGATGGAAACGTCCAATTATGTAACCTGACAACGCACTACTTTCTAAACTGTTTCGAGTTTGAGCAAATTGGACCTATCGTCTGCTGATCTGTGCTTCAGATCGCTTCCAAATGCAAAGATAAGGGTGTAGAATGAACTACATGTAATCCTTTGTTCTGTTACAACCAATGAGAGGAAATTACAGTTAATCATCGTCCCATCATCCCAAAGGTTCACAGTGTTAAAACGTGCTCTTGTTTTCAGCTGAAAGCTTTCCATTATTTTTTCCCCAGAGACTTTGTAGGTGAAAGTTTAAAATGATAACACTAACCAACTAAATATTCTTTTAACATTCAAAACTTAAATAAATGAAAATGATAGACTTAAAATAAGAATAAGTATCTTTTTCGGAAATACTTAAAGAGGGGGTATTATGCTTTTTTCCATCCCATAGCACCAGTCTATATCACACTACAATGATGACGAAACCTTCTGTTGGTCTGTAAATGCAGTAAATTAGAATAACTGCCTTGTATAAAATTGCTCTCTCAAAATGGCTGTAGTGAATGTCTTGAAATAGGCCTCTGTCTCTTTAAGAACCTCTGACCCTTTCCGACACGCCCCCTCCACACGCTGTCTGTGGCATCAGTGGGGAGGGGGTTCTGCTGAGGAGCAGTGGTTGGTTACTCGGCTGGTGGTGAAAGCTCGGAGGCGTCTCCAGGAGGTGGGGGCGTTCCTAGGAGGACTCAGGCAAACCTATCCCTAAAATGGCCGCCATCAGAGTTTTTACAGATTACTCAAAAATGCGTGAATGTGCCAAGGCAACACTTGAGGGAATGACATAATAACATGATGTAAAGCTTGAAAAAGTCGATTTTGCATAATACCCCCCCTTTAAAAACTAAATTAAAACGCATTTCAGCAACCATCTCTCCAGTGTTGCAATGGTACATTGTGTTAGCGAATCCTGTTAGAGGGTTATTGATGATTAGAAAACCTTCGTGCAATTATGCTAGCACTGCTGAAAAACTGCTGATTATAGAAGCTACAGAGCTGGCCTGGGTGACCCCAAACGTTTGAGCGGTAGCGTAAGTCTTGATTAGTCAAGTGGAACGCAGATCATTTAAGTTACATAACAGTGAAAGACTACCTTTTTTAACTTTCTTCTGTTCTTGAAGTTTTCCAAAATATCCTTCTAAACAATATCTATACAGTACATCCGTTTCACAGTTGTTTCTCGATGATCTCCATTGTGTGTGTAGAAGTTCCTGAAAGAGGGTGAAACTGTGTCTACGCGCTGTGATGAAATCCAATCTCTGAAAAACAAAGGATGTACAGAGGACATGATCGAGAACCCTCGAGGAGACCAGACTGTGCTCAAGAACAAGGACGTGACCAACCGAGCCAAGGGCCCACACAAGAAGAATCTCAAGCACGAAGACATCACTCAAATCCAGCCTCAGAAAATCAGCCTCACCCTACGCTCTGGTAAGAGACGGGTTCTTTGAAAAGGGTTAAAAAACAAAACAAAAAAAAAGGGTTAAAAAACAACAACTTTTAACCCTCCAAAGTTGTCGTTCAACTTTCGAGGGTTAATAGGTATTCTCCGAAATATGTTTCCAAGATTGAATTTTATATACACTTTGGAAACATTATATTTTAGCTGATCTTCTGATAACAGGAGTCCTTCAAGGATCTATACTTGGACCGCTCCTTTTTTTGCATATAAGTACATGTCCTTTGCTTTCACCATCTGTTGTTTATTTATTATTGTACTGATTTTAAAGCTGTCAATATCAAACTGGTTACCTTTAGCGGGTAAAAGAACACGTTTAAACCAAGTGTCATTGTTTAGGTGAACCACAGTCATTCACGCTGAAGTTCAAACGTGCCGAGGATTACCCCATCGACCTGTACTACCTCATGGACCTGTCCTACTCCATGAAGGACGATCTGGAGAACGTGAAGAACCTGGGGACCCATCTGATGCTGGAGATGTCAAAGATCACCTCTGACTTCCAGATAGGTGAGGGCTCACTTTGCTCAACTGTTCCACTTCCTCGATAATTACTATGTACTCACACAAAGGTTACAGTGTTGATTAGTTGGAGAAAAAAAATGTCAATTGCTTTGGTTGTTGCAAATTTTTATATTGGTGGAGGACATAGGTAATGACAACTAAAGATGCAGCAATGTTTGGAAAGTAGAATGAGACAAAAAGCAAAGTTTTGTTGAATAATGACTTGGAAATGCTGCTAGGAAACACAATATGTGATATTATAAGGTAGGTCCTTATGCTACATGTGTGTTTGGTGTGAGCGGCTCTCCTCTCCTCAGACCTGACCGTAACTTCTGTCTCCATGGAGATGTTTGACTAAAGGCGGACAAATAATATATCCATTCTTTGATTGCCAATAAAAGCATTTTCTGTGTTGAGCTGGTCATTAGGAGCATGTTGCGCAGTGTGTCTTTAAATGTTCATAATGTACATCTATTGCTAAACGGCTATTTTAAGCTCTAGTTAGAAGAAAAATGGTTCACATTTCAACTCAACAATTTCCGGTGTCAAATTTCTCAGCCACCCAAGTTGACCGACCTTACACTGACCCGCAACAACCCTATAGAGACATTCTGGATGTCCATTTTCAACGCAGAAATTCAGCTTTCCGACTTGTTTCCCCCCAGGCTTTGGTTCCTTTGTGGAGAAAACCGTCATGCCTTACATCAGCACCACCCCGGCTAAACTGCTGAATCCATGCACGGGCGACCAGAACTGCACCAGCCCCTTCAGCTACAAGAACGTGCTGAAGCTAACCAGCGACGGGCAGAAGTTCAACACGTTGGTCGGGCAGCAGCACATCTCCGGAAACCTGGACTCTCCGGAGGGGGGCTTCGACGCCATCATGCAAGTGGCCGTGTGCGGGGTGAGCGCTAGATGAAATTCCTCCGCTTTTATGACCCGGAGCAACCGTTTATATGAACTTTTTTACGAGTGAGTTTACAGGCTGATTAGTGGAGAAGGGGTATTAAAATGTAGCGGTGACATGATGCGAAAAGCAGTTTTATGAGATTCTCTGGATGTTGTAATGCTTCCGTGAAAAAAAAAAGATTTAAGTCAGATTTGTCGTTGAAACTACAATCTGTTTTATATCACTCTTTTCCTCAGTTGCTGAACTTCTGTGTCTCTAAGCAAGTTTCACATATTCAGAGAAAATGTTTTCAACAGTAGAACCAAAGCCATTTCTTCTACATACTGTATACTTTTGGTTATTATGAATATGAATGTATTATGACTTTTGTGTGCAGGACCTGATTGGCTGGCGGAAAGACGTGACCCGCCTCCTGGTCTTCTCCACCGACGCCGGCTTCCACTTCGCCGGAGACGGGAAACTGGGCGGCATCGTGCTCCCCAACGACGGCAAATGTCACCTGGAGAACAACATCTACACCATGAGTCACTACTACGTGAGTTGAAGTGTGAAGTTCGGGCCCCTGGGCTGGATGGATGGATGGATGGATGGATGGATAGATGGATAGATAGATAGATAGATAGATAGATAGATAGATAGATAGATAGATAGATAGATAGATAGATAGATAGATAGATAGATAGATAGATAGATAGATAGATAGATAGATAGATAGATAGATAGATAGATAGATAGATAGATAGATAGATAGAAAAAATAGAATATTTTAAAGGTTTGTTTGGAAAAAACCCTGTCAAAATAGCGACAAAAACGAGAAGAAAACTAGGATGAAAGTGCAACAAAAAAAAGGAAAAAAAGTGACAAAAGACAGCCATAAAACATGACAAAAGAGCAACAAAAAATCAACAAAAATGGGACAAAAGCACAGCTAAAAAGTGACAAAAAGCGATGAAAGTGTAGCAAAAGGTAACAAAAAACAGCCACAAAAGACCAGCAAAAAATCTACAAAAATGTGACAAATAGTGTGGCAAAAAATTGACAAAAAAGCGATGAAAGCACAACAAAAAAAGTGACAAAAACTCAACAAAAAAGTGGCAAAAAAAAACAAAAGATGAAAGTGCAACAAAAAAGTGGCATCAGTTTTGTAGGTCTTAGCTTTCAAATGAGGCGTTACACTGTCCTATCCGCTGTAAACTCCAATCAAGAAGCTTTTAGATTTGAGTAATGCTGCCGAACTGGAGAAAAAACACTCGGTTAAGGCGGGTAGTAACAGGGTTCATTATTTATTCATTTATCTTTCGTACCTGGTCACTATTGAATGAAATAACTCGCTTTGATTTCACACAGACCACAATGTTTAGACACAGTTGTCTCCTACAGTTTATGTAGTTTAACAGTGTGAATGGTTTCTTTCCAGGACTACCCCTCCATCGCTCACTTGGTCCAAAAACTCAGCGACAACAACATCCAGACCATCTTCGCCGTCACGGAGGAGTTCCAGCCCGTCTACAAGGCAAGTCATCACGTTGCTGACGGTAAAACTAAAAGAAATACCTCTGGCCTCGGACTCCATTGTAAATCTCTCCACCTGGGCTCGCCGCGCTCCTCACATCTGCTTCCATTTACCAGTAGCGGGCTCTAAACTCGGCAAGAGCAGCCTCTCCCGGGTCACTCTTCCACAGCTGAGTTTGATAAACATGCTTTTTATTATGGCTCCGCACAGAAGCCCATACAATAACACCGGCGCTACAATTTTAGGGTCGAGTTCAGCTGCGCGAGGCGTGGAAGGTCATACACAAGGCTGAACGTATTGTTTCTCAGCAGTGAAGTATTACATTTCTTAATTTAAGGAACTGTACTTATACAGAATGGGAAGGAAAAGCGACTAAAGAAAGTAAACGTGTCATATGGAAACGTGTCGCATCCTTAAAATGAGTTATTAGTGATAAAAAAAAAGGGCTTTCCAACTGATTTTATTTACTTATAGTATGGATTGTTAAAGAAATGTTCTGCATTGCGGCCTTTTCTTTCTTTTCTACTTTCCACTATTGTTTTCCATTGAGTTATGAGATCAAAAAGTAATATGATTTTCTCTTCCAGGAGCTGAAAAATTTAATTCCCAAGTCAGCGGTGGGCACTCTGTCTGCCAACTCCAGCAACGTCATCAACCTCATCATCGACGCCTACAACGTGAGTCCTTCATGTGAACACAGACTCTCCAATTCTAGAATAACATCACGTATAGGTAGGGTCGCAAATTGGCAGTCAATTCCTGATACATCCCCTGATATTTTCCAGAAACCCTCGATGGAAACTTAAAGCCTGGAAATGTCCCAAAATTAGGGACTATACAGAGTGTAAAAATGTTAAAACTAAGTATTTTCCTCCCCCTACATGTTCCAGCCATGTCCTAATGTGTAGAATGAGTCCAGACCTGTTCACCACAACTGCCTCTAAAATCCTGCACTGTCACTCAAAAAGTTGTTCGGGTCCGTAGTGCCGCCATGCACGGGCTTAATATAGAAGGTGCAGTTACACGTGCGACCTGAGGTGGCAGTAGTGAGTATAAAATGGCCAACCTGCATCTATCCCCTTTAAATAAACACTATATTTTCCACGTTTTTTAAATAAGTTCAGTTTAGTTACCCATTCATTATGTTTTTGAACCATACACTGCATTTTCCTAAACTCTGTCCGACACAGAGCTGCATCTGAACCATCTCTACAGCCTGACACATGACACAGACTCTTAAAGCTATATCATATTGTAATGCTGCACACACTTGGTGAAAATAGATGGGTACAAACATGGAATGAGTCTTCATTTTCAAAAGCTTTGTTTTGGCCTTAAACCTAAAGCCAAGTCCTCTTCATAACTTGATGGTCAGACACAGTAATGATTTCTTTGAGACTTTTCATCTCTCCAGCGATAGACATTTAAGTGTAAACTCTAAAGTCAGTATGATGTAGTTTATATGTGTCTGTTATAACGCAACCTTAACTTGTGTTTATTCCCTTTTTATTCCCGTTAAGTCTTTTGGAAAAAATGGAAAACTGATCATGCTAGTTTTCAGTTTAACATTTCCAGGCCAACCCTTTTAACACTCCTTTTCCCCTTATTTCCACTCCATTGTGCCATTGCTAATACAAGACCCCGTGCATTTGATTTGATTCACACGAAGCACATTAAACCGTTTGAAAAATCCGCTCCTAATCCTCGACTTGAAGTGCACAGTGAGCTGTCTAAACAAAACGAGCAGACGACATTCCACCGCGGCGGAATAATAACATCAGTGCTGTTATCTTCCTGGCAGTCGCTCTCCTCCGAGGTTATTTTGGAGAACAGCAAGCTTCCCGAGGGAGTGAGCATCGCCTACACGGCCCGCTGCAAGAACGGAGTGGTCAACGAGGGCGAGAAGGGACGCAAGTGCTCCAACATCTCCATCGGGGACGAGGTGAGGCCTGAAAGAGACTGTGTTTGGAAGCATCGCTCAGGTTGATAAGAGAAAAAACAAAAACGGCAGAACAGTGCATTTATGTTATATACTGTATTAGCCCCTTCAGGATTTCGCTGGCAATTTTTGTGATTGTTGCTAAAATGCCTAGTTTCACAGGCCATTTTTCCAAAAGTTCCAAGTTGCAATCTCTGCATTTTACAGCACTTTTAATCAAAGAGACACAGAACTGAACGCTTAGAGGGAGAAGAACAGATGACGCTCGGTTTTATTTCAATATTTGGGCTTCGGTTTTCGGTTTTTCACAAATCACACGGGAAAAAGAAGTAATCTAAGGAGCACACTGCGGCACTCGCTGTAAAGTCAGACCGAGACGAGTGAGAGGGAGGCGGAGTTTGCTTGATTTTGCGTTAAAAGTTGGGATCACAAAACCCTGGAGGGACTGAGTATCAAACAAGGAAAGAGAACACTATTTTTTCCTCTTTCCATTAGGTGGCTTTCAACATCAGCATCACGTCCAAGGGCTGTCCGAAAAATGGCAAATCGGAGACCATTAAGATCAAGCCTCTGGGCTTCTCGGAGGACGTGGAGATCGTTCTGAAGTTCGTCTGCGAGTGCGACTGTCACAAGGCGGGCATCCCCAACAGCAAGCACTGCCACTTCGGGAACGGCACCTTCGAATGCGGCGCCTGCAAGTACGTCCGCTCAAGGAGAGTTCATAACGAATGAACTTTACTTAACTTAACTTTACAGCACAGTAATAACATGGTATTGAGACGGAAGTGGCATCACCAAAAAATATATTAATCGATAAAATTAAGCATAGAAAATAGAAAACATTACAAAATATAGTGGATATGCATGTCTTCATAAGTTGATGGAAAAATGTACTTTCTTTAAAATGGACCGACGTTACCCACAATGTCTTCTTAAGCTAAATGAACATATTTATTCAACCCTGTAAAAGGCTTTGCAGCTTGTGTGGTGCGACATGACTGATGGGCGTGCCTTCCCCAGGTGTAACGAGGGCCGCGTGGGTCGCCGGTGCGAGTGCAGCAGCAACGACGTGGCCACGGAGGACATGGACCGCACCTGCCGCAAGGACAACGGCACCGACATCTGCTCCAACAACGGCGACTGCGTGTGCGGCACGTGCGAGTGCAAGACGAGGGAGAACCCCGAGGAGCGCTACAGCGGGCAGTTCTGTCAGTGCGACAACTTCAACTGCGACCGCTCCAACAACAAGCTCTGCGGAGGTACGGCTCTGTCCTCAAGGCTCAGGGATCAGCTGCAGTTTTACACTTTTATATTGGACTTTGGTCATGCTTTTACGTTCATTTTCTGCTTTGGCACAAGGTTCACACCCAGTTTAGTCAATTTTAGCTCCATTTGAAACCCTCTTTGGTCTTGAACTACGCCAGGTAGCACTTTTTGGATATTTTATGAGGTGGTACTTGGTGCGAGAAGTTTATGAACACTTGAGATTCTAAAATACTTGATACACAGGAGCGTGACCCTGTTCTCTTGTTCCTCTCCAGGGCACGGCCGCTGTGAGTGCAGGTTGTGTATCTGCGACTACCCGTGGATGGGGAGTGCGTGCGACTGCTCTCTGGACAACAGCACGTGCATGGCCAGTAACAAGCAGATCTGCAACGGCAGAGGCATCTGCGAGTGCGGGGCGTGTAAATGTACGGACCCCAAGTTCCAGGGGCCCACCTGTGAGACCTGCCCCACCTGCCCCGGGGTCTGCACCGAGCACAAGTCAGTAGCATCCAGCTCACTCTCAGTTATGACAGAGATCTGGGCCATGATAGGTGTGCGGAGTACAACTAGTATACTATAGTGTAGTGTGATAGAAGGGCAGGGTGAAGGTCAAATCCCATATGTAATACAGCAGTGACCACGATAATGAACAATCACAGTAATGGCAGCAATTGGATAACAGGAAACCAACTGACTTTAATCAACTGCAGCAAAAAGGCAGTAGTAACAGAGTAACCTTTTATGTTTAATTTGAAGTATATTCATTGTATTTTATTAGTTACTGCTTTACTTTCATTTTTACTGCTATTCCCTCTTATTATTATTATTTAGTTTCCAATGAAAGTGATTATGGGGTTTTGTTAAGATTTAAAACTTGAACTTTTTGATTGCTCATGTACCTCTTTTTTCGGTGCTTGAAAATAGCATCTAGTGCGCTAATAAATGAGGTACATGCACAGAACATATTATCTTAGTTTAACAAAAGCAACAGGGAAAGATAAAGCCATCAAAGAAAACATTCAATATGTTTGACATAGCACATTTTTCTCATCAAATGTTACAGTGAAAAACGGCGGGACAAAGCGAAGCGCTAAAATCATCAAAGTTAGCCTCGAACGGTTCACCATGGACCCAGCTCTGCCGCACTCAGAGCGGCTTCGAACACCGGGAAACTCTGGTCTATACAGACAAGCCGAGGAGGTTGGCTCTAAACTCTGCCACCCTCCCGGGAGAAGTCGCTCTGCAGGCAGAGCTTCAGTTTGACTGAACACAACACAACACACTTTTATAAAAGTAAATATACTACCTGTAGGCCACCGTTCTCTTGGAATATTTGACCGCACACGGAGAGAAAAGTCCAGTATTTCCAGTGTGCGCTAAAGCCATGTTCAAGGTGGAGACCTGCGGCTTAGAGACAAGTGCGGCTTATGTAAAAAAAAAAATATAGTTTAGATGGTGCTGCCAAGTCTTGTTTTGATTCAATATGAAGAAAAAACAAATGACTCATTAATAGAATGTACTGCTTTTAAATAGTTCAGTGAAGTATTTCAATAATATAATAATCGCAATATTTTTTAAGTCCTGTTTTGATTATTATTTAATTTTAGCTTGTCCAAACCTTATTTAAATGCATTGAGCCACTGAGTGAGCCACTTCATTCAAATACAGTATCTACAAAAACACCATACAAGGAAAAAAATAATAATAATAAAATGTGTTTCTCTATCTTCCAGGGAGTGTGTGCAGTGCCGTACGTTCGGCACCGGTGAGAAGAAGGACACATGTGAGCGGGACTGCAGTTACTTTAACCTCATCAAAGTGAAGGCCCGGGACAAACTGCCGCAGCCCAACGACGCCACCTACCCCGTCATGCACTGCAAGGAGCGGGACGCCAACGACTGCTGGTTCTACTACACCTACGCCGTCAACAACAACACGGAGAAGGAGGTGCACGTGGTGGAAACGCTGGGTACGTACGCGAGCCGCCTTTCACATGACTTGTGACATATAAAAACATTGTGTCTGGGCACGAAGATGGAATAACAAGGCATTGAATTTGAGTCGGCACCGGCACGAACCCTGTTGAACTCAAATCAAGCACAGAGTTGGAGTGTGCTCACCCGTGTTTGGAGTGGGAAAAGCAGTTGTGAAAGTGGAAGGGTGTGGAGTGGGTCCATAATGACTGGGGTGGGGCTGCACAGTGCCATATGTACACACACACACACACACACACACACACACACACACACACACACACACACACACACACACACACACACATGCAGCGGGGCGGGGTGCTATGGCTGTTATTTTAAGACCTCCAAACTCGTGTTTCCCCCAGCGCTTTGTGTCAACCAATTTTCCTATTCCTGACATGTGGCTCTGCAGGGAGTGCAAAAGAAAACCAAAATACACTTTGAGAAATTGTCCGAGTGAATATTTTTGCCAGTGGGCGCTCAGTCACCTCATTGTTCAGAAGAAATCAGGTGGTAAAGCTACACCAGCTGAGAGCCGCTACGTTTTTAGTTGTTTTGTGTTATCATTGTGTATGTCAACATTTCCCATCGTAGAAGAGGTTTTCATATTAATCACTTGGACTTTTGAAGATCCAAATCACTGTGGACCTTAGAAATACAAAGGAGAAGCGTCTTTCAATCCATCCCTTAGCCTGCTCAATGTATTTTTCCTATAGCCGTTAGCATTTAGCCTCCAACATTGCATTATTATGAACAATCCAGATGTTTTCAGCTGTTGTCAACCCAAGCCTAGTTAGAAATCATTAATGAATGTACAGACCTTTGGAGAGTCAATTTAGATCAGAATTGGCGTCTAAAACTAGCCTCTGAGCTAAATCATATTCAGTTTAGTTTCTGCTTTTTGTGGGGTCAGATGCACATCCAATGGCCACAAAACATCATCTTTTAATATGATGATGATGGAGAAAAGACAGAAGTGATATAAATGTCATAAATCACCATACTTAAATGTAGTGCCTGGCTTCACCTTTCATTTGTAAAGCTCAGCTCAAACAGGTCCGGGAAGCCGTTTGCTAACTCTGATTTCTGTGTTTCTGATGTGAGATTTTGACTTTTGCATGTGAATAATAATGGCGTGGCGAAGAGGAGAGAATATGAGTGATGTTGTGATGCCTCGTTCTGTGCTGCAGACTGCCCGGCGGGCCCTGACATCATCCCCATCGTGGCCGGCGTGGTGGCGGGCATCGTCCTCATCGGCCTGGCCCTCCTCCTCATCTGGAAGCTGCTCATGATCATCCACGACCGCAGGGAGTTCGCCAAGTTCGAGAAGGAGAAGATGAACGCCAAGTGGGACACGGTCAGTGAAAAGACATGATTTTTTTTTAGCAGACACGGCGAGGGGAGACGCTGCGTGTGGTGCAGCTAAAAAAAACAAACAGGTACATGGTCAACAAAAGAGATTAAACTGGAACGGTAGAGAAAGTGTTCACCTAGAAATATAAGCCAGTCAGGAAGATGTGTCTTTTTCTAGGGTAAGAAGCAGCTTTAATGTTTGGAATTTGGAGCTGATAACCACAGAGGGCTTCAAACTAGACCTGAAGCAGTGTAAAGGCAACTTGTAAGAGACCTTAGCCCCCTGCCCGGAGCGTGACAAGTCCACTTTTCAGATCAATAGCATTAGTAAAGTTCTAGATTGTAAGGAAACTCAAAAAAAAGTGTCACTCCAGCATTGAACCTCTGGCCCCTAAGATATTGCACACATCAGTGAGAGAATACCTTTTAAAATGCCTCTCAGACCTCCTGTTAGATCATTTAGGACGTCCAACTGGGATTTAGTGTTTATTTTGTGCCACGACTGGGAGGCAAAATTTGAAATGAATCTTGCCGCCACGAAAAAAGACTTGCCCACCTCTCCTGTAAGAAGCCATGCAGCCGCGTATTGATGACTTAATGTCTCAGTTTTCCGCCTGAACAACAAATATTGTGGTGGTTGGATGTTGTGTGTGATAGAAAATCAAAGTGCAAATAGGAGGGTTTAGAGGGTGGAAGAACAGTGACTGGGATTTGTTAACCTCCTCAAACTTGAAGCTGGGTTGATTTTTGTAGCAGTGGTTTGTCTCCCTCTTGTGTCGACGTAGCATAACGCACTTTCTTCACAGCAACCGAAGCTTTGAACATTCAGCAAAACCTGAAATCTCCTGTTTCTGTTCTGCGCTCGTTCCTTCGTTGTTCCCCCTGCTTTCCTCAGCTTTCTTCCATCCTTTTTGCTTTTTCCTGTTGATTTTTTTCCTTTGAATCTCCCTCTCTATCCTTCAGCAAGACAACCCCATTTACAAGAGTCCCATCAATCAGTTCCAGAACCCCAGCTACGGCCGCAAAGCTGCCGCTCTTTAAGTTTGTATCTCCTCTGCCGTTTCCTGCATGACTCTTGCACTTTTGTGTTCTTTTTCTCACCGTTTCCCATGAGTTTTGCTTCGATACCAAAGCGGTCAGTGTGAGTCTTGTCTGTAACCATATGTTTGCTGTGAAGTGTGGGAAGGATTATTCCTCAAAAGGGAAAAATTGAGAATACTGTATAAGAGTAAAACTGTATCAATAAGAGAAGAGATTACGTGATAACTGTCTTAAAAATTGCCACAATGTTGTTTTATGAAATAATTTGACTGCTATTTGTTTTTTCATTGATGTCTTTTTACTTGTGTCAAAGCTTAGTTGTGTATAATATATTGCCCAGTCCAGCCCTACTATCTAAGGTGAGAAAGATGAAGAAATAGATCTTGACACTCGTCACATAACATAGGTTTGCTAACATCAATGAGGCATTAGACACAATGGAGACATTTTCAGCTTATTTTGAGCTCCTTTTGCAATATTCCCATCAAATGTGGGTAAAATGATGACTATACTCGAGCAAATTAAGAAATGAGTGAGTTAAGGATTCATATAACTGTTGTAAATCAAAAAAAGTTTGCACATGCCTTTATGACAGCGCCATCTAGTGTCTCATGTATATTAGCTCACAGTGATCCGCCTCATTAGCCAATCAGAGACAAGTATTCTGTAGTCTTTGTACACAAACTCTAAGACCACCATCTCTTCCTCATTGTTTTTATTAGAAGAAGAAGAAGAAGAAGAAGAAGAAGAAGCCACAATGTAATTCAAAACCACTCAGGTCATGGTCACTTGAAAGCACAAAAGTTCGGTTTTAGTCATGATTTTCCTCTGTTTGTCCCATTTTAAGCCTTGATATAGTATTTTGTCGACTCTTGTTTTGACACAACTCGATGAAAAGACAAATAGCTCCGTGTTGAAGTTGTTCCCATCATCGCAATATTCAAGACAGTTGTCAAATATTGCACATTAGAAGATTACTGAACAGGCATGTTTTTGTACCGTGTGTGGTCACATCGAATGCCAAGGTGTGCGTGATATTAGCCTTTATTTTTTATTTTTAATACTAAATACACATTTCTTTACTTGTTTCTTCTCCAGGGTGAAAATCCCATCTACAAAAGTGCCGTGACAACCGTGGTCAACCCCAAATACGAAGGAAAATAGTGGAGTTGCCTTCTGGACTGTGCTCTTTCAACTCCCAAACAACACTTTTTTTTTTTTTTACATCGCTTTTTTTCATGTAGCACCACCCCCCACCGCGTCTACTCGTACTAACACATCTGAATTTTACGCTAACGTGTCATATTGGCCACGTACAGTTTTTTTTTAATCTTGTGTATATACTTTTTAAGAGGAAGATGAAGAAAAAATAAGATGAAGGTGCTTTTTTTCCTGCCTGGCGTGGGCGGGTAAGGTCACATTAACGTATCATTATTTCACAATGTGCACACTTTTGGATGTATGAAAATATATATAACGTGGACATGTTTTATGATTTTTGTTTTTGTTTTTTTGTGTGTGTGTGTGTGTGTGTCCTTCACAATTTGTCTTTTGTCGTTTTTGTCTTGTCTCCGTGCACTGAGCTCCTGAGTGTGTAAATGTGGAAGCAAGCGCGGCAGAAGTGAAGAACTGGGCGAAAACGCGAATACATTTACTATTAGTCGCTCCTCATTGCCGCCGTTGTCTCCGTCTGAGCAGATGTAAACAAAACCAGCTGAAACCAGGAAGTGTGCCTGCAGTCGTCACCGTAGGGCTTCACAAAAATGCTGATCGGCTCAAATAGACCGGTGGTTCTCTGACTCTTCAAATCACTGACCATCCGCCTGCCGCTCGGCCAAGGTTCTGACCAAACGAGTGCTGAATCGGGTCTGAAAACGGTCAAAGAAAATACCTATATTGGGCAAAATTAAGCAAGAACTGGGTGTAAGCCATGTCTGCACCAGGAAACACCAAACTTAAAGTGAACGTCTGTAAGTTTAAATGTTTTACAAATGTAATAGACCGCGTATAATCGAGCGCCTGGGCCTGCATTTTCACGTAACATAAGTAATATTAAAGTCATATTTTTCTGAAGTCCCTCCTTTTGCTGATCTCAGTAACTAATCAGGTCCAATCAGGAGGGAGCTTTCGAAATCTTGTTCTCCCCTCTTCTCATTTTGCGAAACGAGGACTGGCTTTTAGGACCAATCAGGAGGGGAGGTGGGCGGGAGCTTGATTGTTTACTTTGGAAGTCCGTCTCTCTTGCTCCTCATTTCGCGATCTTACAAACTTTAAATGCATCACTGAAGAATAAATGAATGAATAAGTCTGAAAGGGACATATTGAAGCAGACACAAACAAATGTCTATCCACCTGAAAAAAGCATAATTGTGTCAAAAGCCCATGGCCTTGTCGAAGGATCCTCCATTTCAGTTTGTCGCCTTGACCTACTCAAAGGGACTGTATACCACTTGTGGACAAAATGTGTAAAGTTTATTTCTGTTAGACTGGATAGACACAAGACAATTTTTCGTCATAGTCGGTTTTAAATTACAGCTGAAATTGACTAGAACTTTAGAACAGGGCTTACCGGTGAGCAAAGCTGTTTATGTCGAGTCTTGGTAATGGTGGACATTGCGATGATGCCGAACAATCAGTGGAGATGTAGACCAGTGCTCGTAACTGTACAGTGTTTATTGTATGTGCAAAGTCTATGCTTCTTTCTCAGGTCTGTTCCCTGTGTTCCTCTTGCCGCACCAAAAAAACGTGTCTGTCCGTGAGAGTTTGCGTGTGAACTGTGTCAGGGCTTTGGATTAACGTAGCAACACCTCGGAAATACGCTCCACCAAAATGCCTCTGTTTGACTCCACTGTGTTGTTTTCAAAGTGCCTTTAATTTCAGCGCCACGCTCTCTCCCGATGCTGTCAATGGTTATTTATTAAATAAATGATAAAATGTACACTGTCCTTGTCTTTTTCTATGGCAACCAGGTTAAAGAGGAAGTTGCAGATGGCAGGTTTTATGAGACAAGAAGAATATCCAAGATGACATTCATGGGGCCTTGCATTGTGAAAGAGTGGTTCAGGGAGCATAAGACATCATTTTCACACATGGATTGGGCCACCCCAGAGTCCAGATCTTAATCCTATTAAGAATATTTGGGATGTGCTGGAGAAGGCTTTGCACAGTGGTCACACTCTCCCATCATCAATACAAGATCTTGGTGAAAAATGAATGTAACACTTGAGCTTTGGACATTGCAGAAGCTCATTGCCACAGCAAATGTGCTAAAGGTGCTACACCTACAACCAAATAGTAGAGCGAGATACCTTTTTTATGGTGCCTTTTTTTTGTCAGGCAGTTTATAATGATCTAATGATCTTCATTCAAGTGTTCTATGCTTTTCCATAATATTTAACTTGTCGATTTTTGGAGCCCTTAAGTTGATTAGGTAAACCGTTCGTAGATAGATCAACTCCTTTGACTGACATACACCTCTTTGTATTAGTCCTCGCCATGGGTTTTTGTATCATACCTTATATTCCTCTGAGCTTGTATCTAGATTCTTTTCTTAGAAACATCTCCTGTAAACAGTGAGGAAACCTGAGGTTTTGTGCTTTGTACATCACAACTGCTGTGTAAACATCAACAAGATCATGCAATAAGATATTTAATCCAATAAAAAGAGGATTTGTTGGAGCAAGGTGTTCTGCATGGCTGATCACTCTAATTGCTTTCTTTTGTAATAAGAAAGCTATTTTCTTACTGTAATAAGGAAAAAACATATTTTCAACTATTTCTAAAATAATTTATGACGGTGCAATAGTAAACAAATCATTTTGTGACAATAAGCGGATTCGGCATCTCACCGAGCGCAGAGCATGCTGGTCCAGGTTAAAGGTCAGGCCTACCCAGATCATATCCCAAACTGTTAACATGACCGAGTGTGACTTGAATATATTGAGCGTTAAAAATCGATGTTTTAAAAGAATTCTGTAAGAAACGGGGACACAGTGTTACTGGGAAGAGAAAAAGAACTCGTGGCCCTCGCTAAACCAATAGCCTAAATAAATAAAAAACAGTTCTTGTATTAAGTAAATAGACCTATCGGTTACAAAGAGCATTACTAGTTAGCTATATGTGAAACCTACTAATTTAATCCATTCATCATGACGTTCTGGATCTTTTCTTTCAGTGGGAAATGTGATGAGTGCTATGGTGACTCCATATACAACACTGTGAGGTTCCTTTATTGCACTCGTGAATAGAGCAAAACTCTTCCATGATTAGTCGCACTGCAATGGAGAATGAATGTGAACTTGGCATATCGCCGTAAAAGCACTTTAAGCGACGTAATAGTCACTAAATAGCCCATTGTTCTACTATGATAGTCTGGTTTTAATGGACTTTGTTGACAGCGTGGGTAGCTGTGAACTTTGCACATTACACATCAGACAAAGAGCGGTTCAGAAGCCCCTTATGAGAGACCAACAGGCCCGGTTAGAGCCATGAAGCCATCCTTTCGTGGACCCACCACCTGCAGGAGGAGCCATAAGGGGCTGGTGCAATGTGATTTGGGAAGCTCCAACAGCTGCCCCCACGACCCAGAAATGGAAAAGTGGAAGAAAATGGATGGATGGATTACCGCGCATGCTCATTTGGCCTATACACCTAATTCACATGTGTCAAGGTCAAGGCCCGCGGGCTGCATGATATAATGTGGCCCTTTGAGGAGCATGAATTCCTGAGCATGTCAAAAATGATGGATTTTTAACGAAATAACCAGCTGCTCATTCCAGCCACTAGAGGGCATCTTAAATTTTAAAAAAGGAAAGAATTCCACATGTGTCCAGCAGAGGGCACTGACATAATAAGAGATCAGGATATAAACAGCATATTATAGCCACGTGGTAAAAGGTCAATCTGCCCCAAGGCGGGTGTGGCTACAATAGTAACTTACTGCCATTGACTGTGAAGTGTATGAATAATGACTTTAAGCAGCACTTTGAGAAACATGTGACACAGGCTGATAAAGCGCAATAAGTGTAAGATGTTGTTATTTACAAGGCCACAATCCTATACAATATATGGAGCCCGTGACCTGCCGTGGGGGCTGAATTTTGGCCCTCGACCGAAACGACATTGACACCCCTGACCTAATAGATCCAAAAAGAGCTTTTGTTTACTTTTTTCTGAAATTACAAAAAAAGGTCCATTTGCCTTTGATAAACCGAACATGTGCTTGGTACCTTGATATATGAACAGTTTCCATAATATTACCCGCATGCCTTTTAAGACTAAATGTGCATGACATTTTCCACATATGTTGTTTGTTATGTAATCAGAACAAACGTGGCTGTACCGGAAGTGCCACCGCGTGCACAGGAAGTTGTCGGCCCTCCTCAGTCAGTGCCCTATCTCTGCTCCGCTGTAAACACCAGCGTCTTTCTCCACAAAAAGCCTGTCCCTCCCGCACATCCCCCCCGTAACACCCGCACCTGTGACGCAGACATGGAGGACGACGTGCTGACGACTCTGAAGATACTAATAATTGGGGAAAGCGGCGTTGGAAAGAGCAGGTAAAAAACATGAATGTCTCCAAGAAAGTGGTGTCGTGGCTCCGGGCTAGTGTTAGCTCGCTAGCCCGATCTGTATCAACCCCATAACTCTGACATATGTTTACCAAAATAATGACAAAGGATCTGCGGTTTTTGGATATTTATTTAGCCTGTCTCCTTGTATAAACGCGCTCTTGTGGTTTATGTGATCCCCATAAACCATGACTTGCACTGACACTGTTGTTCTGCGATGATGGGATGTTGCAATCACGAGAAAGCAATTTTAGTCTTGTTTATGAGCGATGACCATGAACACTGGCGGCTTCTGCTGCTGCTGCTGCTGGCGACTTGTTACCAGCTATATGCTTATTATTAAGCTATTTCGTTTTTTGCCTTTATCTGTGAACTGCTTTTGTGGTTTCTGATTCCACATTGTTTTGTTGTGATGGTTTTTGTACGTCTTCGCTGTGTTTTTGTGGGGTTCGGTGGATTATTTTTGCAGTAGAGAGTTCATAATGCTCCTGAAGTAAGCAGCTTTCTTAAGGTAAACAAAGAGCTAGCTTAGGAGCTAAAGACATTTGACACCTACAAATGTCTTCTTCTGAAACACTGGAAGAGCCCCCACACCTGCGGAACAGTGGAGGCGTCGCAAGAGGCACTACAGGAAACAAAGGAGAAGATGGTGACAGACTGTTGTGGAGCGGAGGGAGCTGCGCAGGAGGGAAGGAGGAGATAGAGGAGCTGACCAGTGCAGGACACCATGCTCTGAAACGGGGGCAAACCCAGGAGGTGGTGCACCATTTCAGAGGAGCACTGAAGGCAGCCAGCCAGGTGTCCTCCTGGTTCTACCACTGCCTCCAAAAAGATTGTGGTCAGGTTGTCCCACAGTGGTGCCGCGCTCAGGACTAACACCTGAACACTATTTGGTCGTACAATGACAAATAAAGCGATTACTTACTTAAAACTACGTTCGCGTGACGTCACAACATTCAGCAGAAAATTCCATGGTGGTAACTATGGTAGCAGTTTTTTCTTGTCTTGATTTTCGGCTAATATCTTTATTGTTATTTCTATTTGAACATTGTATTTGCCTGGATTCACCTGAACTATAAATTGTCATATTTATTGCTCTGTTTTATTGCCTTAATGTTTGGTGCAGCCCTGTGAGGCGACTTCTGTTGTGATATTGGGCTATACAAAACCATTAAACTTAAACTTCTAGGATAATCCATTTGTCTAAAAAAAAAAAAAGGTTTCAAAGTTGGTAGTGTCAATAGAACCGTCCAATGGCTACAAACTCTTTTAGCTCTTTTGCCTCCTTATTTGTCTCCTTATGATAATGCAGAGACATTTTTTCTTAATTGTTTTCCTGTTTCCAAACTTAAGCTTTTTCCAACTCCTGGCCCAAACCTTAACCAGTTAGACTTTGTCCATATCAAACACCAAAATAGCCTGGGACCGTCCAGTGGCATCGTAGACAGTTCAAATTTCTACGTCTCCTCTTTCATCCAAAAAGTGCGTGATTTTTGCCAATGGATCAGACTTTCAGCCATAATAACAACAACATGTCAGGTTTGTGAATCCAATCCCTGCCAATTAATGATCAAGTACAACATTTTGACATTTTCTTTTAAAAACTGTTCCCTCCCATGGAGTTATCTCTGTTGCAATAGAAATAAATAGAACATAATATTTTTGGGCTTCTTCAGGGGGTACTCGGGCTCATCTGCAGTTTTTATTTGTTCATTTTAATAAGAGATCATTTCACTTAGATAGTTTGGTGTTTGTTTGTTCGTTTGGACAATAATTCAGTTCTGTTTAGGGCTGTTTTAGGGCCTTATTAGACTCCGTTGACTGTGTCTTATCTTGATCTTGGCCTGTGGGTACTTGGACATCAAGAAAATTCTCGGTGGTGGTACCTACTTTGTGTGAAAAATGGAAACACTGCTCTCAAGGATATCATGAAGTAAAAACACCGCCACCCGTTTGCTGTGGTATTGTTGAGGATGAGCTTCTGCAATGTCACACAGTTATTTTTCCGTCCGTCATATTTACCGAAATTCTTGTGTGGATGATGGTGGAGCATCATCAATGAGCACATCCCAGAGACTCTTATTGTGGCTAAGATCTGGACTCGACGGGTGCCAATCCATGTGTGGTCATGATTCATGCAGTCAGCCGACCTCATTCTTTGGCCTCATAATGTTGCTGTAATCATCCAATAGGAGGAGGGGCGGTCTGTGTTGAAAAATACACGTTTTTCGAAGGCATCATCACCATCTGCTTATCTGCAATCATGAGCGCTGGCGTGGGCCGACTCCACTCCGCTTTATTTACTCTCCACTATGATTTGGCTTGGTCTTATATGTTGTCCAGACAGAATGGAAGACTTATTAGACATCAACCATCACATCAGAGCGTCAGGAACGATCGGAATGCCGTAAACAAGTGGAGGGAATAAATAATCAGCCGTCCAAAAGCGATGCGCTCATGTCAACAGATTATCAGCGGCAAACTCCTTGGATTATTGCAGATTTATTATCGCAGCGCACTGTCCTCGTGAGATTTAGGGGACGCGTAGTCTTTGTTTCTTAAAGGACAGTTGTTTAAAGAATCAGAATCCTCAACTCTAGAGGATCATTCATGAATTTTGTTCAGCGAATGATGCAAACAACCACTGTTCAGGTCACTGGCATTAAATCTCGCTTTCTTTGAAAATTGTGAACTTTAATAATTTCAGCGATTTAAAATGTAGCAATTGGCAATTAAAAATGGCATTAGAAAGCATTCAATTTGACTTGCTTCTGCCGGTGTGAACCAAAGTGACAATGAGCCCAAAAAGCCTGAAAGCAACTTGGTTTGAAGCTAAAGAAGTGGCTTTACAATCGGACATTTAAAAAATTAACTCCCACCTGAACCGAGCACATTTTCTCCAGTTTGGCTTTACCCCAGTCCAAAAGCTTCTGGAAAAACTGAGACGAAAACAATGATGGAGTTGTGACAAAAAAGTGAGAAAACATTGACAAAAAAGTGACGAAAAAGTTATGAAAAAGTGGCAAAAATGTCACAAAAATGTCACAAGAAATTGACAAAAAATTGATGAAAAAATTACCAAAATGCCACAAAATGTGACAAAAAAATGACAAAAATGTAATAAAAATTCGACAAAAAAAATTACAAAAAATTAACAAAAAATGACTAAAATGTGATAAAAAATTGACCAAAAAACGACTAAAAAGTGACTAAAATGTGACAGAATGTGACAAAAAAATTACAAAAATGTGATAAAAATTTGACCAAAAAAATCCCCAAATTTGACAAAAAATGACAAATGTGATAAAAAAAATGACGACAAAATGACAAATGTGGCAAAAAATGACACAAAAAAAAGACAAGAAAGTTACAAAAATGAGTTGAATACCCAACAAAATAATGATGGAAAAAAAATCTGATGACGTGAGGAGAAAGATCCTCTCGGTTCAGGTGGGAGTTAAGAGGTTAAAATAAATTAGCCAATTATTTTACAAAAATGACGAGTTTTACTTTTATGTTTGAAGTCTGTTCTATAATGTCACTGTAGGCTATTCAGGAGATCTACAATCACATCATATTAAATTAGTAATCACATTGGCCGATCTTCACTTAAAGCAGCTTCGACATCAGAAAAAGAACATCACATTTGTCTCTTCTTGGATGTTAACTTTGTGTGACTCATTTTGAATAAACTCGACGCATACCGCAGCTACGCTAAACCCATTGAAGCAGCGCTGATACTAATGACCTAATGTCTTCCTGTGGACTTGGACCCGCACACGTCATCTGCTCCAGGCACCCAAACAATCCACAGACGAGCGCGATATGACCGGGTCACGCGCGCACAGTGTTAGCATCATCACAGCACGGCCTGTCCTCACCTCAGTCAGCCACGTCATGCGGCTGTGAATTATGGGAAGAGGGTCAGCACAGGAACAGAGATGGGGCTTCATCAGAGGTTCTATAGTTAGATCAGTTGATGCTGTAAGTGTAAGTCATGATGTATCATAACTGGGGCTGGTAGGCCGTACAATTCATCTATTTAACTCACATCTTTGGTCAGTCTCAGTCAGTAATCATCTGGGGCTTTAACAGCTCCAGGGTGTCCATGGGGTCTTATTAGGGCTGGGTACTGTAACATTTTTGTCCATACCAGTAGGGCTGAAACGACTAATCGATTAATCTATGACTAATCGATTATTGAAATAGTCGACAACTATTTTAGCAATCAGTTAATCGTTTTCTGTTTCACACAGACTAAAATGGAGTAAAAATGACATTAAAATGTAGTATTTTTGATGAAATCCTACTTTGTTTATATAGTTAGGGTCTGTGTACATTTAGTTCATTGTACATTTCATGAATAGAGCCTCCAACAAACATTTCCCTTTAGTTTATTCCATCAACACATCTTCAAGCAGCGCCACTTAAGCTATATGTGACTAAAAAAAATAGAAAAACTAAAATGTTCCTGCACCATTCACAGCCAAGCGATTAATCGTAAAAATAATCAATAGATTAATCGATTACAAAATAATCGTTAGTTGCAGCCCTAGATACCAGTACTTTCGATGCTGACACCTGAACGATACTCTTTCCTAGGGCAGTACAATTAATCGAAATTCAATTACGATTTCCATTATTACACTACACAATAAAAAAAAAAGGCATAATAGAAAAAACGATGGTTAAGCATGCCCTCCCGCTTGTCCATCCCCCTGCTTGGTCTGCTTGTCGGAGCACGTCTGGTCCGCTGAACTACGATCGCAGCGTGATGGAACTGTTGTACATGTCGTGAAAAATGCAAGCAATCTTTATACGTAGCTCTTGAGATAACGCCACTGATATGTGCTCGTCTTTTGCTGAAAGGAGAGCAGAGGTTTCGAAGCTTCTATATCCTCTGGAAAATGCTTTGGTCCAACATAAACAAACGTCATCAGGCCGTGCGCTTGTTTTGCTTGGGCAGGTGTGAGGCCTGGCCAGCAGGGGGCCGGTGAGACGGGGATCTCTCAAGAGAGGATCAGTTTAGAAACAAGAGCATGTTTAATATAATTTGGACTTTTTTAATTGTCCAAAGAAAATATTTTTGCACAGTTTTTCGAAAATTAAAGTAACATGAAGATTATTTTTAATTCTTACAAATAATTGTTTGAATAATTGTGATTTAAATTGTTACTGAAATAATCGCCATTATTATTTTTTCTTTAATCGAGCAGCCCCACTCTTTCCAATATTTTGCCCTCCTCTAGCAATAACTTTGGACTGCATTTAAGTTTTGTATTTTTGTTTTATCATCTGGTCGAAATGAAATATGTGCATAAAATCACACCTTAAGATCACGATTTAGATCCAGTTGCTGTTGATGGCTCTGCCCGATCAGAAGTTTGTCTAATTCTTTCCATTCTTTTTTTTTCCCCCCGTGTGTTTGTCTGCAGCCTCCTGTTGAGATTCACAGACGACACGTTTGACCCGGAGCAGACGGCGACTATAGGTGGGTTGATTTCCAGCAGGTGGTTCAGATAAGGAGCATGTGGTGCTGGTTAGAGCCTGAGACAAACCCCAGTGATAAACAAGTGCAAGAGGGAAAGACACAAACCTCCTCAGCTACAGGTCTCAGGAGTCGGCAAAGGTAACTACAAACGCATGCCTGAGGAAAACAAGTACGGGCAGTTTGGGTAGTATTAGTGCTCGCAGAGCTTTGACACAAACAGTTTAGCTTACTATGTTTAGTGTTGATTTTCCCTTTGTTTTCCAAATGCTAACAAGGACTTGAAAGTAGGACTAAATGTTCTTTTTAAGGCATAACAAAAAAAAAGTTCTTTCCATGAACTTTTACAAAATAAATATGTAAGAGAGAAAATAGTTGAGTGCGACCAGGGTTATGTGAACAGACTGCCTAAAGCTGTTTTAAGTGTTTTTTAGAGCATCCATAGTATTTAGCATAATATTAGCTTAGTGTCACAGTCTTCTTGCTGATTTTGTCTTCTAGTTTTTATCTGAATTATGTCATAAACTCTATCAAAAGTCAATATTTGTCCACAGTGTTCACCTGGACTGTCTTTGTTTTAGCTGCTTTCACTCAACATTATTATGCCATAGATGAGGGCCCGACTGATCTGCCGCCTGGCCAATATATCGCTCCAATATACGAGTAATTTACAATATTGGCTATCGGGTTGGGTACCGTTACCTTTTTTGCGATACCAATGCTTTAACGGTACTTTTTCCGATGCCTATACTAAAATATTTGTCTCCAATCATCTCCAGTGTCGAGAACTGTGTCGAAAATAAGGAAAAATTGTGCAAAAAAGAATTGGGAATAAATTGGGGGGAAATAAGGAAAATATTCGTAATAGTTAATGAGCAAAAATTAGGGGAAAAAACTAAGAACATGAGAAAAAGTTGTCACTTCACTTCCCTTAATGCGGTCCCTGGACCAACAGCATCAAAACTAGGGCTGCAACTAACGATCACTTTGTAATCGATTAATCTATCGATTATTTTTATGATTAATCGATTAATTGCTTGGCTGTGAATGGTGTTGGAAAATTGTATTTTTTCATTTTTTTTTTATCACATATAGCTTAAGTGGCGCTGTTTGAGGATGTGTTGATGGAGTAAACTAAGGGGAAATGTTTTTTTGAAGGCTCTATTCATGAAATTTACAATGTACAAAACACTACAGACCCTAAATATAAAATCAAAGTAGGTTTTCATCAAAAATACTACATTTTTTATGTCATTTTTGCTCCATTTTAGTCTGTGTGAACCAGAAAACGATTAATCGATTACTAAAATAGTTGTCGACTATTTCAATAATCGATTAATCGATTAGTCGTTTCAGCCCTAATCAAAACTTGGATCTAAAGATAGAAGTGTTTTTTTCGGTTCCTGCTTTAGACACTGTAATTTTTCCGATACCGGTAGAACCTAAACTTTTTTTTCCAATACCAAACTGGTATCGTTTAATGGTACCCAGCCGAAAAAAGGCCAATTATCTCCCGAACCGAAAGTGATAGACTTCCCGTTTTTTCTAAGAGCCGATCAGAGCTTTAACGTGAGCCTCAAGGGGCGGAGAAAACAAAAATATCAGCAGCATCGGCCAATCAAAAATCCCCAATAATCTGCATTGGCCTTAGAAAAACCCACATCGGTCAACCTCATTAGATATATTTCTGTATATTTCTATGATTGAAACCTTTACTATAATAATAAATGTTTAACTATAGGCTATTTGAGAGATAAAAACGTAACAAAAATGCATCAAATTAAATGACTTAAAACATCGGCCTATATATCGGCTATCGGCCAGCCCTCTTCGGTATCAGTATCTGACCCCAAAGATCCATGTTGGTTGGGCCCTACCATAGCGTGCTACTGTAACGTAAACATTACAAGTACAGAGTAAAGTGAAGCCCGGGACATTGTAGTGTTCTTATCTTAATACTTTCTACTTTCCGTTAACTTGAAACAAAAATGCATAAGGAATGTCTGTACTTTTAAGCTCCAGTGTGTTTGTTTTACCATAAACGTGTAACTCTCAGTCAGATGGATCACCTCTCTGACCCGTCTGTGCTCCTCTGCGCACATTTCTTCAGCTTTTCCACAATCTTGTCCTCTTTGTCTCCTTCCCCTTTCCTCCGTTTTGACCACTTTGTAATAACAACCACATCAGACGCGCTCGTTTCCTTAAAGCTTAGTGCGTCATGTCGAGCGGTCTGGCAACGTCCTCCTGCATGTTTCTCTCCGGCCTTCAGGCTCCTCTGATCCATTTTACAGGTGGAGCATTAGCATTTTCCTCAATCTGTGTCCCAGTCCCGCTCGTGTAGTCACTGTCATTTCCAACCGGTGGCCCGTAGTGAGCGGAAGCTGAAAGATGTCCTGTGGTAAGGGCTGTTTGGACAATTGATGGTGGATAATTGTGGGGTTTGGCGGCAGCAGCAGGATGAGATCACTGCGACAGAGGAGGAGGAGGGGATTCACTGACTTCTTCTGCTTCTTCTGTTTCTTCTTCTTGTCTAGGTGTGGACTTTAAAGTCAAGACCATCTCGGTGGATGGGAACAAGGCGAAGCTGGCCATTTGGGTGAGCACATTTTGTCCAAAGCACATTTTAATGCTGTTTTAGATTTTTTTTTAAACTTTTTTTTTGCACAGAGGAGTTGTAGTTGTTTGGCGACGTGTCCACAAGATGGCGCCCATGTCCCATCATTGAACCACTCAGAGTTTGTGATCTTTTTAAAGGAAGCACATGAGAATAGTTGATGAGGTCCAGAGCTGGAAGAAACATTCACCAGGGAAATGATGGGATGAAACTTTTTTTTTTCTTCTTCTTTTGGTTTGGATAAGAAAAATGTGTGGAAAATGTTGTTCACGTTAATGTATACTGCTGCCCATTTAAAGAAGTCTACTAAAACAGCAAGTATGAGGTGAGAGTATGGGCACTCCTCATTTTGCCAGGTCACTCAGTAGCTTAAAGGGCCGTGACATATTTGTATCATCCCAATTCTTCACAAGGATGTGTTTATAGGCACATTTCACTACATGCGGGGTCCACTTTTCAGGGTCACTTCCACAGAAATGCTAGAAAACTAACCTGAGAGTTCATGAAATTGAGATAAATGCTTTATAATTCGCTGCACTGAGTTTTTCCCACAAATATTACTAGAGAAACACAAAATCGGGTATAATGCATACAGTTTATAATTTTTATTTGTGTTGTGTGATTTCATATGGACCTCGAGCAAAAAGTGTGAGATGCTCAATTTTACAAACCGCTTCCTGCCTCTTTTTACTCATGAAACGAGTGGCTTTTGTAAAGTTCTATAGATTGATTTTATCATCTGTTCAATCACATGACACGCTGGGCAGGACACTCGCTCCTGCTTCAGAGTTGACTTCCAAGGATGGAAGGCAACCAAGTGGACTAGGGGGGAAGAATCCAACAGGCAACAGAGAAACACCCACTGATAGGGCAAGAAGTGCATTTGTATGAACGTCTCGAGAGGCTGCAGTTTTGTCAGGAAGTCTTTGTTTTTTGGAGATTAGGTTTTTCAGGGAGATCAAAACGTCCTTATTTCACAAAACTGTAATGGATTGTTTTGCATTAAACCGGATCGTTTGATAGATGAATTAGATGGACAAGACAACTGAAGAAACAAAGAAGAAGAGATAGACAGGAAGTAGACATTGAATGAAAAGCTAAAATATGAATAAATCTAACGTGAATCTGTATCTGGGAGTGTAGAATAAGCCCGCAGGAAGAAAAAAAAAGATTGCTCTTCATGATGTAACCGCTGACTTCCTACGACCTAACGTTTCCCCCCTGTTCTCCAGGACACGGCCGGCCAGGAGCGCTTCCGAACCCTCACGCCCAGTTACTACCGTGGGGCCCAAGGAGTCATTCTGGGTGAGTGCCCCTGACTGCCAGGGCCCGCTGTGTCAGAGCGGGGCCCGCCGCACGTCGTAAAGGAGCTGATGGCTTTTCATGGAGCACACACACACTCAGCTTCTAATCACATTCAAGCTTTGTTTCTTTGTTAACTTTACAAAATAGAAGCAAATTTCCTTGATTTTGACTTTTAACGTATGAGTCAATTAATCCCCAAAGACAACAAAAGCTGAGAGACATTTGAAATAAAGTCTAAATCATAAAAGTCCCCGGTCGGAATGAACTCTGATTGGATGTGTCGATGAATACGTTCGTCAAATCCAGCAAAAAGCAAATGAAAACATCAGACGAGACTAGAGTGTTCAAATGTTGACTGTGATCCGTCGTGTGTTTGCCAGTGTACGACGTGACGCGGAGGGAAACGTTCACCAAGCTGGAGAACTGGCTGAGCGAACTGGAGACGTACTGCACCAGGAACGACCTGGTCAAGATGCTGGTGGGAAACAAGATCGACAAGGTGAGAGGAGCGGGGAAAACCATAGACATTTAGATCAGTTGAATTGTGCTGAAATGAAGGCCTTCAGGCATTACATGTGAAGTTCTTTGGAAATCGTGATATAGCTTGATTTTTTTTTTCATTCCAGAAGAATTGAAAAGAAGTAAGCCGAGTCATGTGCAGGTTTTCTTAGCGTTATTGCTCATAAGCTTACGGTCCACTGTCCAATTTGCTTTTAAAAATATCCACATTTTAGAGAGGTGTAACGGTACACTACAATTACATTCTGGGTCGGTTGGTTCGGTTAAAAAAAAAAAACTAAACAAACTTGTAAAATGTAATTGTTTAAGAACAATATGTTTCCTGACCTTGAGGTTTCCAGCCCATACTTGTAATGCTGGTGGACACTTTGTTATGGCGCTCCATGTCAGCCTCCCCTGCATCTCACACCCTGCAGTTATGTACTTGTCTCATTGTCTTGTCTGGTGTGGTAGATCTGGGCCTCTATTGCTCTGGTGCTCAAGACCTGCTCCTGTGCAGCCATGATGAGCCTCTGTGCTGTCCTTCAGTTCGGGACCATCGTGTCGTAGCATTTGTGTTGTACCTCGTCAGTCTCAGGTTGTGAGCAGTTGCCGTTTATGGATGTTGGAACATTGAGAAAGTAATTGTTTCGACATTATTTTCCCCAGCGACTGAGTCAGACCTTGCTCGGTTGATGTCTGAGCCTTTTTTATTCAGTGAGGGCCCCCCTGTGTGCAAGTCAGGTGACTTTACAGTTTAGCTAAGATCTCAGAGCTGATCCCGTCCCGCGTAGCTCCAGAAAGTCCAAACCTCAACCTCTGTGCTCGCATTTTGAAGTATTTGTTTATTTTGTATATTCACTGCAGTCAGAAACAGGCTTTTCTTTTAACTGGAATCACTTTGTGCAGAATCCTTCAAACATTATGTAAATGTAAAGTAAGGCCCTGGTCTATATCCATCATGAGCATTTCAATTAATGTCTGAGCCTTTGCCCATGAATAATCTGCTGATATGGATTATTGGCATTTCTAAACCTCATACTTTCAATCAAGGCGTCGACCTCCAAACGTCCATCTCTGTCAGGCTGTATTTTCGATAAAACTCTTAAATTGAGGAAGAAAATTGTGCGAGCGTGCCATCTCTCTGGTAGCTGACATGAACTACATGATTATACGTTCCCCAAATATCCCCACATGTCATTTCTAAATCCTTCTTTTATTTAGCGCAGCCTAAAACAACACGTGCCTTTGAAAGACGTTAACTCGCAGGCCCGTGATGGATGAGCGGGTCGCACGGCTGCGGCAGACCCACTCTCGGCTCTGGCAGCGGACCCAGGCCGGTCTGAGGGGAGAAAATGCCCACTAAGTTCTACATTACGGATTTATAGCGTCCTGTTCTTCGTCTGTGCGATGATGGCTTTTCCTCCCCTTCGGCGGCAGAGCCTTCAAATGACATTCACCTCTTTCTTTCTTTCTTTCTTTCTTTCTATTGTTGCAGGAAAACCACGAGCTGGACAGGGCCGAGGGACTCAAGTTTGCAAGAAAACATTCCATGCTTTTTATAGGTGAGTCAGGATTCAGCAGCGACACCAGGCCAAAGACACGGCACTGCAGAGAGATGATAGTGGGATTGTTGAATGCCAAATAAAATGAGCCAAACAAAACGTATCGGACGTACCAGGCCGGGATGAAACTCGTCAACTTGGTCTGAGGTTATTAAGGCGAGGCGCTGCAGGTGACCAGTGGGGGGAAAATTATATTTAGGGAAATCAATTTGAAACTTTAGCTGTAGATTACTAATATAAATATGGATAAAGAATATTGAAACTTTTTTTTTTTTATTCAATGTTTTCATATAAGAATAAGACATAATTAAGTGTAAAATTGACCTGTCCAAATTTTCGCCACAGGTTTTCAAGACAGGTTTAAATGTATAATTCTATTTTGTAATAGATATCAGTGTTAGGCAAGTTACTTTAAAATTGGAACAAATACATTTCTCCATTGTGAGATCAATAAAGGCTGTCTTATCTTATCTTATATTAATATATTCTGTATGAGTAGTTACAGCTTTAAAATGTAATATGTTTGTATTACAT
Organism: Gobius niger; assembly: GCF_951799975.1. Taxonomy (NCBI): domain Eukaryota; kingdom Metazoa; phylum Chordata; class Actinopteri; order Gobiiformes; family Gobiidae; genus Gobius; species Gobius niger. Next base: position 21,279,216 of record NC_136869.1, read on the forward strand.
ATTACTATTTCAAAAATGTAACTGAGTTACGCTACTTTGAGTTACTTCTGAGTTACTTTTGCAAAATATAAACTGAAAATAGTCATAATGCCCCGAGAAGAAAGTGCAGTCAGAGATTTCCTTTTATCTTCATTTTCCTCGTTCTCTTGTGTTTTGTTTTGACGCAACTGCAGTTCTTACACACCAACTTCCAACTTGATTTGGTGCTGTATTTTATTTGGGGGGAGTTTTTTCATTCGTACATCAATACAAACCATTTAAATGCACTTGTAACTTGAATTGTAATGAGTTATATATTCTTGTTTTTATGTAAGTAATGTTATATTCCTTATTTACTGAAGGTAATATACTTTTGTAACTGCCCAAATCTGTTAGTTATTTGACATTTGATCAAAGGGAATTCGGGTTCTTGTTTAGTTTTTGAATAAGCTTGTGGTAAGAATCTGTACAAAATCAAATTCCGCCTTGTTTTTTGGTTCAAAGCTCAATCAATAAAAAAAGTCCCTAAGAAAAAAACTTCAATCGGATGGGCCTCAACACGTCGCCCTGGTGCTGATGTTTGACTTCTCCCCTTGTCCTGCAGAGGCGAGCGCTAAGACCAAGGACGGCGTGATGTGTGCGTTCGAGGAGCTGGTGGAGAAGATCATCCAGACCCCGGGGCTGTGGCAGAGCGACACCCACGGGCGCAGCGTGCAGCTGAGCGACGAGGACGCTGGGGGGGGCAGCTGTGGGGGCTACTGCTCCCTGCTGTAAACCCGTCCATCCCACCGCCACATATCAGACTGTGAACAACACTACACCCCCCTGTGGGAACAGGACACAGGCCGCTGCACTTTGCACACTCGCTCGCCTTCTGTCTTCATTTGAGTGACTTTTTTCTGTTGTGTTTATGCAGTAGCAGTTTACCTCCAGGTGGAGACTAGGGATGGGTACTGAAACACCAACGAGCCCCCGCCTCAGTGCTGAGGGGTCACGAGCAGGTCATTAAGGCTTTGCTCCATGTGATCAGTTCATCATCAGTCCTGAGAGCGCAGCGTGAGGCTACAGCTCTGTGCAGAGGCAGAGACGGCTGTAGTCTGTATTTTTCTATGAAGCACTCAAGACACTTTGGGGTCAATAACCAAGCGATTGTTCACAGGACGAGTAACACGTGCAAAAGTGGACAAGCAGCTGTCATATACCCATTTTGACTCACATTCTCTCATTTACTTTTGGGCCTTAACCTGTGATGCACATGATCTAAAATGGTAAATTAACTGGAACTATGTGCTGTTTTCCAGATTACACTCGCTATTGTGCACCTGCCTTGATAAATGACCTACAGTGTAGACCATTTCCAAAGCCTCTGTGGCGGCTCTACAAACCTTGTGTTGTAACGACAGACTCCTCAGCACTGAGCCACACTCTTCAGTCACAATATCCCCTAAAAGATCCAAATGTTTCAAGATGAGTCGTGTTTCTCTGCAGAGCAGCTCACACGGCCACATGTTTGTGGTGGATCCGGTCATGACATCAGCTAATATGGGTCAGCGGTGCGTCCCCACACAGTGTAGAGAAACAGGCAGTGGCTCTCAGACACCACTTAGTTAGTGACATGCCCACACACAGTGGCTTCCAGACTTCTCAGGACCCCCATAATGAGCATGTGAACAATCCAGGGCCCCCAATGTAAAAACCTCTTAATAATAATGTAGATCAAATCAAGCAAACATTCGAAATCTGGTTTAATGATGTGGATTTCTTTCTTCATCTTGGGACCCCCAGCTCGGTGCTCGTGTCTAGGGCTGGGTACCATTGAACAATACCAGTCTGGTACAGAAAAGGTATCGAAAGCCGGTACCGGAAAAAAGGATTGATGCTGTTGGTCCAGGGACAGCATTAAAGGAAGCGACAAGGTTGTTTCCGCCCAAATGAATCTTATTTTCTCTTTTTCCCCAATTTGTTTCCCTCCAAAAAATGAGCAGAAAGGCCTTTTTTTATTACAGATATTTTTCCACCAATTATTCCCCATCTTTCACACATTTTTTGACATTGGAGATGAAGCCGATGTTGTAAATCAGCAGCTCGTCCACACGTTATTGCTCTGTTTGATTATATCTTTATGACAAATATTTTAGTATGGGTATCGTTCAGGTATCTGTATCGAAAACCAAGTGTCGTCTTGAAATAACTGATCGATCGTATTCAAATGTAGAGCAATAACACTTTAGCTTTAGCTTTCACCGAGTAAACCCTCACCGTACCCATCCCTAGTGGACCCAGTCACGTTCGTTTGCATATCTGATTGAAATGAGATTATAAATGTGTCTAAAAGTAGCCTGGATAGTACAGTACACCAACCTTTTCCACTAGTTTGTACCACTTACAGCTCTTCTTCAAAATGACCAAACTTGAAATCGTCTGCCTTTATTTTCTGTGGATCTGCTTTGACAGCTCTTCCTGTGTTCTCCTCAGTATCACAACAGCATGTAAAGTTCATAGGAAAGTGTTTGGGTTCAGGCCGATGAGTCACCTGGGCGTTTCCTGTGGATTAGGGAAAAAAAACAAGGATTTATCTGGAAACTTTGTGACGAAAAGGAATTGCTCTTATTTGTATTTTTTTTTTGCATGGGAGTGTCTTTGTGCCATTTAGTGTTTTGTCTTTTGAATGACCTTCTCAAGCTGTTTACTTCAAATATTTTAACTTATATTTAACCAATATTGTTAGGAGTATATTTGTATACCATGGCGAAGCTGGATGAAGTCTGCTTTTTACCTTTTGGAAGCGCCGGGAGACTGGTGGACACTTGTAAAGCTTGTACATTTGTGTATTTTTGGATCGCGGTGGGAGGCGTCCTGTATGAACTGTAAAGCTGAATGTATATTCACTACAAAACCGCCCGATGTATTGAAATAAAGGAATCTCTCTTGTTTTTAAAGCGGAGTGCACTGTTTGTTTGAGCAAAGCCGTGAAAATGCACAATTACATGTTAGAGCTGGAGAGCAGAGACCGGAATAATCCAACTGTATTAGTATGATAGTATGATAAAAACACAGCTGCCCACTGGACAAACTCAAACCCACAGTCTTAGGGCAGGAGCTTAAACGCTGCACCACACCTGAACACAGAATGTAAGCAGGTAACTGCTTTAGAGTATAATCTGCCATATTTTGTAGAGATGCTGTATCCCGGGCAAGATCGCACTGGTTTCAGGAAAGAAAGACACATTTCATTGCTCTGCAGCTTAACCACTCTCCCACAGAAGAACACACAAACCTTCCCAAAGTATGTTGGTTAACTTTATTAAAGTAAAAGTTCATTTTGTGCAGATTAATTACACATAAAGTCTTCCAGTCACAGAACACAGTAGCTCAGTTGGTGCAGCTGTGTTTGTGGTTTGAAGTTTCTGAGTTCAACTCTCAGAGAGAGACACTGAGGTTTAAAGCATTGTCTCAAATCTTTAGTAGAGATGTTGTGACCTATATGACCCTGTTAAGATGCAGAGAGAGAGACAGTGAGGTTTAAAGCATTGTCTCAAATCTTTAGTTAAGATGTTGTGACCTATATGACCCTGTTAAGATGCAGAGAGAGAGACAGTAAGGTTTAAAGCATTGTCTCAAATCTTTAGTTAAGATGTTGTGACCTATATGGAAGAGAGAGACTGAGCTAATGACCAGGGTCAGGATTTGAACCCACCATTGTCCAGGTCTGAGAGTGACTTTGAATGTGCTGCAACTTCCCCACTGGAGCAGACCTCAGCTCGCTCCTCTGTCACCATAGGGTTACTTTGTGTTACACTTAAAGGTGCTCATAGTTAGAGTGATGAGTGCAGTATGAAGGCTGTTTAGCTCAGGGTGTAGAGGGCTCGGTCAGGAAATGAAAGATACTGGGTTCAAACCCCAGTCACTGTCTGATCTGCACCAGGACCACACAGTGTCAAATGCCCTCACTTCCCCCTGTACCTGTAGCATCAGACCAGGACACATGCAGCACCCAAGGGCCTCCCAGCACCCCTTTGTGGAAGACAAAATGAAAGTACAGTTTTGTTTTATTCATTATTATTAAAGTAAGATCACAAAAAATCTGCATCCCAGAGGACAATCACTCACCTTGGCTTTGAGAGCCCCATAGCATCAGAGAAATCCCTTACAGCCCTTCACCTTAACCACGGGACCAACAAAGCACATCATGACACACATTATGTGTCATTATTGTAATTGATGTTAAACACTTTCGTAAGTCTGTGCAGATGAATTAGATAGAGTGCAGCAGGTTAAACACACAGCAGCTCAGTTGGTAAAGCACTCGGTTCCAAGGCTTGTCTTGTCTGTAATTTAAATGTTCTGAGTTCAAATCTACCTTACATGAGTGGAGATGGAATGACAGTAGCTTTAAAGTATAAGAGTTTTGAGACGTGCCAAGGTGTGAGTAGAACCCACAGTTTTCGAGAAAGAAAAATCTCAATTCCTAGGCCCTCTGACTAGCTACCATTTTGTACAGCCTGCACATTACTCCTTTAAAGGGGGGGTATTATGCAAAATCGACTTTTTCAAGCTTTCCATCATGTTATTATGTCATTCCCTCATTAAAAACATGCCTGAAGTGTTGCCTTGGCACATTCACGTATTTTTGAGTCATCTGTAAAAACTCTGATGGCGGCCATTTTAGGGATAGGTTTGCCTGAGTCCTCCTAGGAACGCCCCCACCTCCTGGAGACGCCTCCGAGCTTTCGTCACCAGCCGAGTAACCAACCACTGCTCCTCAGCAGAACCCCCTCCCCACTGATGCCACAGACAGCGTGTGGAGGGGGCGTGTCGGAAAGAGTCAGAGGTTCTTAAAGAGACAGAGGCCTATTTCAAGACATTCGCTACAGCCATTTTGAGAGAGACATTTTATACAATAATAATAATAATGATGCATCGGTTTTATATAGCGCTTTTCTGGACACTCAAAGACGCTTTAATCGCTTTATTCATTCATGCCATACTTGGTGGTGGTAAGCTACTATTGTAGCCACAGCTGCCCTGGGGTAGACTGACAGAAGCGAGGCAACCAGTCTGCGCCATCGGCCCCTCCGACCACCACCTACCACTCACTCACTACATTCGCTAGGCTTCCTGGTGTTACCAAACGGTCTCCCATCCAAGTACCGACCAGGCCCTTCCCTGCTTAGCTTCCAAGGTCTGACGGGATTGGGCAGAGCAAAGGCGGTGTGGCCACAAGGCAGTTATTCTAATTTACTGCATTTACAGACCAACAGAAGGTTTCATCATCGTTGTAGTGTGATATAGACTGGTGCTGTGTGACTGACAAAAGCATAATACCCCCTCTTTAAACATGCACAATCTATACACAAGTATATATATACACATACATTGAAAATGCATTTACATGTCTAGCTGCACAGTGTGTACGTGGATTAGTTCAGGTTCATCACGTATCTTTGTCCAGGTTTGACTGCTGAAATCTGTTATCTCTGAAGGCATGAGCACATTGCACGTCTGAATATGCCAACCGTGTATTTTAACTGTAAACTTCCCTAATGTAACTCACCGTGTTAGACTAGGTTACAGTTCCTTGTGGCACATCGCTGTGTAGCCTTCATGCATGTGTACATCACGAATGTAGAACCCAAGATAAACTGCCTTTGCACATGAACTGTACCTGAAGAGTCTGAAGAGTCCTCACATTACGCCCTTTCAGCAGCTTGTACAGGGACAACACACTTGAGTTTATTTCAGTTTGAACTCAGCGATGTTATCTGAAGGTCAGCCTTTGGTCTTGAGTCCATTAGACGGCGCACCTGAACTTAGAGTCAGAGCCTCTGGGTGCACGCCTCCCCTCCACACTTGTCACGCCTTTGTTATTCCGCCTAATCGAATTGCAAAGCCCTGCGACAAAGTGCAGAGGAGAACTCAAAACAAAGAGGGAGCTCAAATGAAAGCCATGTCTGAGAGGAGCGCTATTGTTTGCCTGACCCAGGTTTGTGCGGACCAGGGGGAGACGCGCAGCTACAAGGTACGGCCACGCAAATTCAATCGTCCTGCGTTCAGACCGAGCTCCCTGTGGTTGGAGTAATAAACTGTGGTGGTGGAAACCTGAAGCTTCGCAACAGCGCGGACTTTGACCGAGAGTCTGTCGCTGACGTCATCCGGGTACCTCTAAATGTGGCGTAGTATCGTACCAAATAAAAGTTTTGTTTTGACTGGGTTGTTTCTAGAATCACAAAGAAGAAGCTAACAGGCTAACGGGCAAAGCTAACAGCGGGCTAGCACCACTTTAGCAGTGTTTACAGCCAGGTTTGAGTGAAAGAAATGATCTCCATTGTGTAATTGGATGAACAATATCCCGCTCTCTCTTTGTCTTTTCTGTCAGCGTAGTATTTAATCTCACGGACAATTAATGAGTAAAAAAAGGCAACACGCTATGACACCTGCAGTGGCGCCAATGGCCTCTAGGGGCACGAGTTACTTAGTACTGCTTTAAAGGAGCTATACCCAGGGGCGGACTGGCCATATGTCCATTCTGGAAGAGCACAGAAGGGCCACTGGCTCTAGGGCCACCGGTCTGGCCTCTCAGGAAAAGCATCTAAAAACAAAAATGTGCTGGAAAAGCAACAAAAAAGTGACAAAAAGGGTGACAAAAAAGTGACGAAAACACGCCAAAAGGCCACAAAAAAGTAATGAAAAAGCAGCAAAAAGCAACAAAAACATGACAAAAATGCAGCGACAACGTGACAAAAAGTTACCATCACTTTTCTAGATTTTCGCTTTCAAATGAGGCGTTACAGTGTTGCTCTCCAGTCAAGAAGCCTTTTGATTTGGGTAAAGCCGAACTGGAGAAAATGCTCTCGGTTAAGGCGGGTGGTAAGAGGTGAACATATATCTTTGTGGAAGTGTCGCATTTACGCTTATTTGGGCCAGGCTGGCCAGAGTCCAGGGCTGTTTTTTCAGTCCCAGTCCGCCCCTGGCTATACCTGATATTTTTTGTAGGGTAAAATTATTTTTGCCCCATAAAAGTATGTTGTAAAAGTAGTCATTTGTGAAAAAATCTGCCTGATGTGTCATAATCTGTTGATGTTGTATGTGGTCGACCCAAATAGTCAATATTGTCAAAAGGGGGTTTGCCTTTTTCGTCACATATTGACTCCGAAGGACGGCTGTGACGGTAAAAAAAAGACATGCACTTTATGTATTGTGTAGTTGTTGTCCTTGCCTGTTTTGTCTGTAATGTACTGCTGTGTGTTGTGGCTCATGTGTTTTATATTTTGTATGTTGTCTTGTTTTGACCTCATGGGACTGCGGATGGAAATTAGCCCTGAGCTAAATCCGGCATATTTACAGCACTAGGTGTTTGTTCATTAATATCCACTGTCCCATTCAAATAAATGAATAAATGAAATGAATGAAAAGAAAACCAATTTCATCATATTTTGAAAGGTTCAAAATTAGGTACAGTCCCTTTAAATCAGTAGCTTTTGGCCTCAATTGATAAATTAGTCATTTAAAATAATCTGTTCAGTATACACTTAAGCATGCTTTGTTTTGATATTGAACACTTTGTCATTTGCAGTGATAATTGTGCACTTGGCATTTCGAAATCGTAAATCTTCTAACATCATTAATATAATGAGTATTTTATTCATTTCAACTCATGAACCTGTGAGTCATTAAACAGAGAGTGATCTTAAAGTCACAAATTAGCTTTAAATCGAATAGTGTGCTCACTTTACCACTTATTTAGATTATATTGACAATCAAACTCGATATTTCCATCTGTAGCACATCCACATTTGTCAGTCCAGTCATATTAGAGCGTAAAGAGTGCTTACAGGCTGCTCTTCGTGTCTGCTGTCTGACTTTCTTGCTCGTGCCCTTATGCGACTGCTTCACAGGTTTCTCAGACAATGAGCCGTGGATGGGCCTGTTACACAGAGCACACACCTGTGAGAAACATGACTAGCAGCTAACATAAAAGTATCAGGCTTTCCGAGATGCCCTTATAGAATGAACTTTAGCTCGGCTCCTGTAGAAAACACGGGGCATCTCTGGTCTGTACGGTTTACAACACAATCTGTGCAAGGCCCGAATCAAGACAGAGTTTGTCAAAGAAAAATAACCAGCGCAATTACAACACGGGGGCTGGATTATTTAGACAAAATAACCAATTTGTTTCTGCACACGCCAATCACGGAGGGCACTAATGCTGATTTCTCAGCCCGCTGGAGCCGGGCCCGTGAAAGTGTCGGCGGCATGTGGAAAGCTAACCCGGTGCGTGTTGACACAGAGTGATTAGTTTATTATAGCAGCTATAGCGGTGGCCATTCGCTACCACCTTGTAGCGGTCGCTGGATGACGTCCGGACAGGGCCCTCCTGACACTCACCATGACGGCACAACGGGGGTGGCCACACGGGGGGCGGAAGAGGGAGGCGCACACACACACATCCACAACCAGGTTTATTCACGTGGGCAGATGAAGAATACGCAGGATTATGTGATTATCCATTCAGTCATCTTTCATTCAGGGCACCATGTTTGTGTGTTCCATTCAAGGCCATGGTGAGGCTGAGTGGGTGAGGAGGCTGAGTGTTTTGCTGCTGAATTGCTAAAGGGACAGCATTTTATGGATTCAAGCTTCACATACAGTACAGATTAATGTTTTTATCCACTGAAATATCTTGTCATTTTAATAGACATTTTGATCCCCCTCCCGCGGGAGGTGTTCCAGGCGTGTCCTAGTGGGACAAGGCCTCTTGGAAGGCCCAGGACACGGTGGTGGGACTATGTCTCCGAGCTGGCCTGGTGTCGCCTCGGGGTCCCCCCAGAACAGCTGGAGGAGGTGTGTGTGGACCGGGAAGTCTGGGCATCTCTGCTGAGCCTGCTGCCCCCGCGACCCGGCCCCGGATAAAGCGGAAGAAAATGGATGGATGGATGGATTTTGATCTATCTATATTAAAAGTAGGTGTACTCAAATAGGACTATACATATATGAATAGGATAGTTCTGTCATTAAACAAAAAAGAAATAAACATGGACTAAAAAGGACTAAAACATTAGTACCTGTTTAACCCCTTAACTCCCGCCTGAACCAGATTTTTTGAATCAGATTTTTTTTTCCATCATTTTTTGGTTGGGTATTCAACTAATTTTTGTAACTTTTTTGTCACATTTTTGTCATTTTTTTGTCAATTTTTTGTCACATTTTTGTCATTTTTTTGTCAATTTTTTATCACATTTTTGTCATTTTTTGGTCAAATCTTTATCTCATTTTTTATAATTGTTTTGGTCAATTTTTTTATCAAATTTTTGTCATTTTTTTGGTCACATTTTTGTCATTTTTTGTCGAATTTTTGTCACATTTTTGTCATTTTTTTGGTCACTTTCTGGTCACATTTTTGTTATTTTTTCGCCAATTTTTTGTCAATTTCTTGTGACATTTTTGTCACATTTTTGCCACTTTTTCATCAATTTTTTTGTCAATGTTTTCTCGCTTTTTTGTCACACTTCCATCATTGTTTTCGTCTCAGTTTTGTTGCTATTTTCACAGCTTTTTTTCCAGAAGCTTTTGAACTGGGGTAAAGCCAAACAGGAGAAAATGTGCTCGGTTCAGTCGGGAGTTAAGTGGTTAAAGAAGATTTAGTGTAAATTTATATTGAAGACAGTTTACTTTGCACATGTTTGGAGCGTAAGAGAAGAAACATAAAGGCCAAACGTGGCACAGGAAACATCTCTCGCACACTGTCTACTTGCAACGCCAGTGTTCCTGAGAGATTTTTTCTGTCCAGTGTAAATTGACATGAATTTCCTGTCAACTAAAAAGGATTGTTATGACTAAATCTGGACAAAAACCTAAATAATGTTTTTGTCAAAAGACTCAAACCAGATTGAAACATGTGGACACAGTGCTACACAGAGTACTCATTTCACACCGATGCGTGTCAGTACTGTCAGCCGGCACATTGATGAATCCTCACCCGCCCGCCCCGCTCTGCTTATTGCCCCAGTAACACGAGTCCGGATGAAAGGGCCCCCCCCCCCGCCGAGGGGCCAGCTGCCCTCCTCTGCCTCCCTTCAGGCCCTGTTCACAGCGCTGCCTGTTTTTCCACATAACAGGAGTCAGTTACAACACAATCATTTAGCTCCAAATTAGATTGACAGAGTATCAAATAAAAGGAAGCTCCATTACAACCGTCTGAATTGACTTACACGAAGAGCGCGGCCAGGAGTTCGCACCAACACGGATCCCGCTTCCCCCCTCCCAGGACCCCGGGCGGTGGCAAGTTTCTTCGGAGGCATGGGCCGCCTTAACCCACTGATTTAATAGAAGACGCAGAGGAACTGAAGTCGGAGAAGGTCCAAAAGGTTAACTGATGACTGGGCTAGGGGACATGAGGTCCACCGCGGCTTCTCCAGCACTTCTGTAAACACACAGATTGGTAATCAGAGAGCGTCACCTGCGCTGAAAGAGCCACTGTGGACGGGGGAAACCCAAGAGGCCAACCAGAAGAATGTGTCAAAATAGGGTATTGCTTGACGTCATAGGATCAATGGATACAGTTGAAGAGTTGGTGATTCAGTGGAGGTTGTGTTTACGCATGTTAGACACAGGGTTTGTTTCACTCTTTACAGATTCTCATCACAATGACTTGACTTATAAAGCTAGTGGCCCATGAATCTCCTACGCCACAGGAAGGGCTGAGTAACAAGGACTCGTGTCATGCTAAATCAAATTTTTTGAGCTTTTAACCGCGCTATGTTTTAGTCTCATCCAAAACAGACCTGGAGCGGTGTTTTAGTCCAGCGTATTTAGTCCATCTCCCTTCTGCGCACTGAAAACACCAGCCCACACTCCGTCGCACACACTGTAAATTCCAACTCATTGCACTTACTTGGGATAAGTTGTAAACCCGATGCATAATTATTACGCCCAATGTTAAGCCATGATTACTAGTAACGCTAATATGATTAAGACGGCTTTCACAGTATTCATTGCTTATGACAAGTTCTGATTACTCGACATGTTAGTACAGACAACTGGGAATTCCGAGTACTGATTACTTTTGTTACGTAAATATGGCCTTAACCTGTACTATTATGCTTAGTACTGGTTAATGGAATATTCCTGTTCACTTTATGGTTTATTGGTTATTCCCATTATTGAAGTTTTACAAATTTAGTACAAGATATAAATGTTGTAATAAAGCGGTGAAAGTGTAGTTATAAAGTCAATGTATTTAACATTAACACCGTGTAAAACACTTACATTTTTAGGTGCAGTTAATGATAGAACATCTCTATTTCTGCAGTTATAGTTCACATCAGTCCAAACAGGTGGATTAGTCTGTACTGAGCCGATGAAGACGAGGAGCTGAAGTGTCTCATGATTTTCTATGATGTTCCTCATGATGTGTATGAGTGACCCTGAAAAGTGACCCTCGAGTAGTGAAACGCACCTATAAACCCATCCTCATGAAGAATCAGTTAGAGATCGACTGATATTTTTCTAAGGCCCATTCCCATTGTAGGGGATTTGATATTTTCACATGCAGCATGTCCATATGAACTAAGGTTTAGTTAAACTTGTATTTAACAAATTTGTAGCTAACGAATTTTCACAATGTTTCTCTGTTCCCCTGAGGCCTAGGGAGTTATTGTTTTAAAGCCCAGGCATTGCTCTTTCCAATGCAAAAAAAACGGGAAGTCTCTGTCACTTTCTGTCCTGGAGATAACCGGCTTTTATCGGCGCTAGATCGGCCAATAGCTGGTGTTGTAAAATCCCCAAATGTTCGTGCGGACGGTTCCCTGTCTCTTCAAAGAAATGTGACGGGGTAGGTGTTCATGTGGAGCGAGGTGAACACCATCAAACACTTCCTCATCTGTCTCCACGTCTACAACGCTCCAAGAAAATCCACTTCTAGAAAACACCAAGGCTAAGGCTGTAAAGTAGACATGGGTTGTTGACTCTGGTGCCACCCAGGAATTACTCAGTGCCGCACCCCAATGAAAGCGTCTCCACTGCTTTGTCCTGGGCCTGCTGTGTTGTGTGTGTCTGTGAGATGTGCCAGATGTTTGTCTGTGGTAAGTCTCCGGGTTTCGGTCGTGATATCTTCTGATTATCACTGCAGTCTGCTGTACAAACCCACGTCTGCGTGTGATGTCATGCAAGCAACACTCAGCGAGGCCACACTTAGTGGTTTTATCTAACTGTAACTGTCGCAGGAGGATTGAGGCACTCGCACCATGTCAATGGGGGTAAAGCTACTGAGGCACAACCTTGGTCAGAACGACATTTCAAAACATTTCAGAGAAAGATGCAGTGAATGATAGGTCTACCCCCTCCATTGCAGGATCTTACCAAATAGTTCCCTGATCCTTTAAAGAGGGGGTATTATGCTTTTGTCAATCACATAGCACCAGTCTATATCACACTACAATGATGACCAAACCTTCTGTTGGTCTGTAAATGCAGTAAATTAGAATAACTGCCTTGTATAAAATTGCTCTCTCAAAATGGCTGCAGTGAATGTCTTGAAATAGGCCTCTGTCTCTTTAAGAACCTCTGACTCTTTCAGACACGCCCCCTCCACACGCTGTCTGTGGCATCAGTGGGGAGGGGGTTCTGCTGAGGAGCAGTGATTGGTTACTCGGCTGGTGACGAAAGCTCGGAGGCGTCTCCAGGAGGTGGGGGCGTTCCTAGGAGGACTCAGGCAAACCTATCCCTAAAATGGCCGCCATCAGAGTTTTTACAGATGACTCAAAAATATGTGAATGTGCCAAGGCAACACTTGACATAATAACATGATGTAAAGCTTGAAAAAGTCGATTTTGCATAATACCTCCCCTTTTAACTGATTTTGGATAGTCGGCCGAGAGTCTGTGTTCAGGGTGTGCCCATGGGCGGAACATCATGAGCACGAATTCAAGAAGATTTTAAATGTACAAGAGAATAGTACAACTATAAGGACTCTGTGTTACAACAAAATAAATCAGTCAGGTGTAAGGGGTTGCTCAAGTAAAATGCAGTACAATATGTACAACATCTCAATTATTTATATACATTTTAATTATGTATATGTCAGAATATCTAACAGGCAGAGATAATGCTAATACTTTTGCTGCAAAATTAGTTTCTAATATCCTTATAATAAAGTGGATTTTTTTTTTTTATTGCCTAAAATGGCTCTCGATTTACCGATCGATCTATGTTTCTATCTCCAGCGATGGTCATGAGATCAGGGCAATGACTGAAAGGACAAGATTACGGATACAGGCGGCTAAAATGAGTTTCCTTTGAGATCTTGTGAGGAGCTCAGTTACCGGGGATGGAGCTCGGAGGTGAGACAAGGCTCCTTCACGTCGAGAGGAGCCAGCTGAGGTGGCTCGGCCATGTGTTCCGGATGCCTTATGGGCGCCTCCTTCAAGAGGTGTTCCAGACATGTCCTATTGGGAGGAGGCCCCCGGGAGGACCCAGGACACGCTGGAGGGACCATGTCTCTGAGCTGGCCTGGTGTCCCGTGAGGATCACTGCAGAAGAGCTGGAGGAGGTGTGCGGGGATTGGGAAGTTTGGGTATTTCTGCTCTGACATGGATGGATTGCAGAAAAGAATGTGAAAGGTTGGACACCCCCAAAAAATGCGAAAGGGAAAATGCGTCCACACAAATAGGGGCCCACAATGGATCCAGTGATGATTTATTGGCTTTAAAATGTAATGGGTATTTTCTATGACACAATAAAATCCAGGTAATCCCGATTGGAGTGTTTCAGCTGGAGAAGAAGAAGAAACAAAGAAAGTGAAGAGGATTACTCAAATCTTCCACTCCCTCAGGTATGTCTTTGACGAGGGAACAAAGCGATTTTACAATAACATGTGAAATCATTTGATGCAGCTGGACAGTTCCGATGTGAAGGGTCGTGACTGTTATATTTGACATTCCTCCGTGCAGCGTGTTTGTGTACATGACAGTGTGAGCGCTGTAATCCCATCTACAGTAGTTACAGCCTGTTTAGTCTACCCCTCTGCTCCCCGCCGCCTCCTGCGGCTGAGGCCCGTCGTCCCGCTGCGCCCTCTCGCCCGCTCCTCTTTATCCGCTCTTTGACCAACTCCGTGTTCACGCTGGGATTTTCATATCGGCCCGGCGCCCCCTGCTGGCTCCCCCGGGGGCTGTGAGCAGATAGGGTAGCGGAGATGCTAGGATGTCTCGCGGAGGTTGTGTTACTTTACACTGAAGTGAGAAGTGGAGGTTCACAGCAGGCTTGTAACTTGTGTTTACAGGAACATAATCTAGCGACATTCGGGAGCAGGTTTTCATCATGCGTGCTCATGCAGGGCCACATGCTGTCAGGACACGGAGCACTACACCAGCTATAAGGGGTTATTAACAGCTAGTTCAACATCATTTACAACTAGAAATGCAATGGCTGCGCCATTGCGATTGACTGCGGAAATGCGGGAAGCGAATGCAGAAATTGCATAAGCTCTTCAAATTGCATAATCAAATTTGCATAAACTGGTAAAATGCATAAAATGTCATGTTGCATAAACTGTATAAACTGCATAAAGTGGTAAAATGCATGAATGGGTTAATTTGCATAAATTATGTAAATTGCATAAACGCTTTAAAATTCATAAATCCTAAATGGCATAAACTCGTCAGTTGCATAAACGCTTTAAAATGCATAAACTGGTTAAATCCCATAAAGTGGTTACTTTGCATAAATTATTAATATTGAATAAACTTTTTATATTCCATAAACTGGTCAAACTGTTGAAATGGCCTCAGTGCTTGATTGGCAGAAGCTGCACAAATGGCTGAAAGTCCTGGAGTCTCCCCATTGGCTGGATTCGCATATACACACCAATGCAAAAATTCAAAACTCTTGTATAAAAAAACTGGAAATCTGCAGAAGGCCAATTTTTTCTCAAAACCCACAAGTTGCAGAAGCTGAACATGCACAAAGTGCAGAAATTGCAGGAAATGCAAAAAAAAGTGCAGAAAAGCATGGATTTGCGGCAGCCCCATTATAAGTCAATGGGAAAAATCTCCGACATTTCGGCCGATTGCGGAAAAACCATAAGTTGCAGAAGTCCCAAAAGTAATAGCACCCTTCTCCTCAACATGCGGAACGTTTTGATGCATAACTTGCACAAATTGCACAAAGCATGAAGGTGCTGAAAGCTCTAGAAAATCGGGAAAAAGATGGAAGAGGAATAATAATAAAGAACATGAAAACCAATAATTGACTGCGGAAGAATTCCGCAGTCAATCAATGAACAGAATATGGTTGGTTAGCTGTAAGCCGCCAGTAGCTTACGCTCTGAGCCTCTCCTGGGAGTGGTAATGGAGGATGCTGGACGTGAGAGCAGAGAGGGAGGAGCTAAAGAGCTGGGCTTTTATATTTTAAGGCCGGCACCTTCTGCTACGGTTGGGTCACAGTTAGTCTCTGCATTTGATGTACTGAGCTTATGAGTTATTACGAAAAAATGTCCATCCACCCTTGTCCCTAACACCTCATTCATGCTATGTGGGTCCACACTATATTCACCTTATTCCGGAGGCTCGCGTGGGCGCTGCCATTAATTGTGCCCGCCCCTTTTGTCCCATGTGTTAACATAAAACATAAACATAAAATCAGTCACTACACGAAAACAAAGCCGTTTTTAGGCTGCGCAGAGAAACAGTGAAGTGTCGACTTATTGGACATTTTACACAAATCAATCGACTAAACATCAGATTTGAGCGGAGAATATTTTCCCTCGTTCTCCGTTTAAATGAACGGGCTTCGCGCTCGACCGGAAGTGTCTGGACAACGGAAGTGCCGAGACAAAGCAAAAAGTGGCAAAAGTGGGTGTGGCGGAATAAGGTGAATAGTAGAACAGTGGTTTCCAACCTTTTCCCTTGAAGCCCCCCTTGCACATGCTGTTAACAGCTCAAGCTAAAGGTAAGCAGCTAACATTAGCAACTTTTCATTTCATTTCGTAACCATTTACTGTACATTCAAGTGGTTTATTCATGAAAAATATGCAACACACAATTAAGACAGCGTTTTTTTATACACTCATGTTGTGTCGCTGTCGGCTGGTTCTCCACCAACGGCAGCATCGCAATGCATTGTGGTCTATATTGACCCATCACTGGTGGGACGGTCACATGGGGGCTGCACGAAAAAGCCCATTGGCCCAGAAATAAAAAAGGCAACGACCTCTTTTTCGCACAGAAAACATGGATATGTCTTCCGAATGGCGATGACATGCCACGAGACAAACCCTCTCCGACGTAATCATCGATGGAGAATGTAAGTGCGTTTGTCACACGTCCGTTGTGGCCTGTAAGTTGTGAAACGCGCTGATATAGAAACTCGAAAGAGAAACAGGATGTTAAAAATGTGTTCAGAAAGTTGAGTTGAGGCCACAACTGACAATTTCATTCTCTCGCTCCCTCTGTCACTGTTTGTAACCAAAACATAATAATCTGGTATAGGGCCTTTAACAGCTCAGATTTAATGTCAATGTGAAACGTTGGCTTCGGACACTGAGCTTCTCACCCGTATCCATTTGCAACTACTGACAATACTCCAAACATGGGGTCTGACATTTTTAAAAGTCCTATGTAATACTTTATTGAGTCTGTTTGAACCCCTTAGCCTTGATATTTTTATAGTACATCTTAAGTATAGGATCTCTTGATGGTAGAAAAACACAGTATAAAGAATGAATTCATATCGTAACAAAGTGGTTTCTCATCCCACCACAAACCTGAGCTTGCGACATGACCTCACAGCGTTACTCAGAGATTATTTAAAACTGGACTTATGTAAGCCAAGATATATTGTCCATTCATTCGTGTTTGCCCACTCACATCGGGCTGTAACTTCTCTGTGGCAGTAAAAAATGGCTGCTGACGTCAGAACACATTACACACGCTCCAACATTTAATTTGATGCCGTTAAAGATGATTATTTTTTACAACCTGCTAATAAAAACTCTTAAATATATCATAAATAAGGCCACAAATGAAGTGTCCCGCTATGTAGTAAACATGATTCACATCGGTACGACTGCAGTAATGGTTGTTCTTTGTATTGGACAACACATTTTCAAGTGTATTCCTGTTATCTCAGTGGAACTATATTTAACATAGTGATGTGTGTGTTGTTGAGTGGCCGTGGGGTTTGGCCACAGCACACTTGCTCCACGTGATGAGATCAGTGTCTGAATGTCTGCTCTTCACCCCCTCCGTCCACTGCACACTTTGCAGACACTTCGGTCAAAGAAAGACAACCAGGGGTGCCCAGACGGGGCCCTCAGACTCATTTTTTTTCTAGCACACAACGCAAGAGATGGTGCTTTTTACAGCAAGTTTCATATTTCCACACAATTAAAACACCAAAAACTAGCTTTTCATTGTGAGACAGAGGTGGAAATGAGGTTCCAAGCCTCGATAAAGGTGTTGGACACAAGGTTAACCTCGTCCACAGCAGTGTTAATTTTAACATATTTTAATTTAGTTTTAGTCTTAGTCTTTTGACGAAAATGTAATTCGATTTTAGTCTAGTTTTAGTCAAAAAAATATTTTCAATTTTAGTCTAGTTTTAGTCGACTAAAATTGCACATAAATTTAGTCGACTTTGCATTGATAATATTCATTATAATCATATTTAATCTTGTTCCTCTGCTTCATGGAGCTGCTCCACATGAACAAAGCTCAGAGCTGATCCTTTACATGATCTGAGGCTCTTTCAGACGGTCAATAGAAGTTTGGATGATTTTAGTCTCTCCTTTTCATTTTTATTTAGTCGTATTATACGGCTCTTCACAACGTAAGTAGAAGCTCCGTTGATTTGAATGGGATTTCCCAACGTTCTACCGGTCATTATTTTCTGATAAAGGACCTCTGAGAAAAATAATGACCGCTGCCAATGGCAATGGAGTTTGTGCTTTCATATCACTCACACGTAGTAGCGACACTACGCGTCGGGGTCCGGTTCGCCCTGTCGGTGCTTATTTTCCCGATAATGACCAGCGTTCTATACATTATCACTTACTTATTTTAGTCGACTAAAATATCTGGACATTTTTGTCATAGTTTTAGTCTCATGAACAACTTTTTATTCAGTTTTAGTCCAATTTTAGTTGTCAAAAACAACACTTTGACTAAAATTAAGACTAAATATTTTATTAACACTGATCCACAGTTGAATGTTTGAGTGCATTGACCACCGATCTGTGGCCCTCCATGTTGTACATCAGGACTATTCAATTAGATTTTATACATGACCAGATTTCTCGGAGGTCATTGGCGACTCTCTGGCAGAGGCTCACGACAACATTGTTATCTTATTTGCAGGTTTGAAAGCATTGAAGTGTACCATCATACTGTGAGACCCAGGTTTCCTTTGGGTAACCTGCACTAAATTGATATATGTCATCTGAAAAGTCTAGCTCTGAGCCTGTTTCTACAAATGCTACATATGCTAGCAAACGGGTTCCTGGACCTGTTTTGTAATGACCACTATGTTCTGCGGTGTCTCCATCATTAACCCCTTAACTCCCACCTGCTTTACCCCAATCCAAAAGCTTCTGGAAAAAAGGTAAATGGTAAATGGTCTCAACTTATATAGCGCTTTTCACCTACATTAGGCACTCAAAGCGCTTTACAGCAAGGATCCACTCATCCATTCATACACTCATTCATGCACCAGTGTACGCAGACACTGGGGGCAATGTGGGTGAAGTGTCTTCCCCAAGGACACAACGACAATGTGCACTTTCAGGAGGTGGGATTCGAACCCCTGACCTTCCGATCATGAGACGACCCGCTCTACCATCTGCGCCACTGTCGGTGTGAAAATAGCAACAAAACTGAGATGAAAACAATGAGAATGGGAAAAAAGTGAGAAAAATTGGACAAAAAAGTGAGAAAAATTTTGACGAAAAATTGAGGAAAAATGGACGAAAAAGTAACAAAAAAATTAAAAAATAGGGATAAGAATTTGACAAAAAATGCGAATAATTTGACGAAAAAGTGAAAAAAAGTGACCAAAAAAATTGACCAAAAAAAATAGAAAAAATTGATGAAAAAGTGAAAAAAAGTGACAAAAATTTGACAATAATGAGATGACTGCCCAACAAAAAAAGTAATGAAAAAAAATCTGACGATGTGAGGAAAAAGATCAATTTAGTTTTGTAGGTCTTAGCTTTCAAATGAGGTGTTACACTGGCCTACAGGATTTGGGTCAAGCTGAACTGGAGAAAACGCTCTCGGTTCAGGCGGGAGTTAAGAGGTTAAAGGTCCTATATCATGCACTCACCACAGTTTGGAGTTTCTTTCCGGGATTCAGCGACTCTCAGCCAAAATAGTGTTTTAGCAAAACAACATGGCTAAAAGCTCCAAAAAAAAGTTTTTTTCATGACATAAGCCCTTTACCTGTTTTTAAATTCCAGAGATGCTGTCTGCTTAGGCATAAATAAAATGCATTAAAAACATTTCAACACCACTATCAAAAAAACGGTCCGAGATATGACAATGTTTTAAACTCTTAACCCCCACCTGAACCCAGCACATTTTCTCACCCCCCATAAAGCCACAAAAATGACAAAAACACAACAAAAATATGACAAAATATATTTATTTTAAAAATGACAAAACAAACAAAAAACAAAACAAAACAAAAAAGTGACAATAATGCAAAAAAATAAAAAAATAAAAAACAAAGCAACAAAAAGACCCACAAAAAAAAAAAAAAAAATCACAAAAACCCCCAAAAAGCCACAAAAATGACAAAACATTGACAAAAAAGTGACAAAACAACAAAAGATTAACAAAAAAAACAGACAAAAATGCAACAAAAAAACACAAAGAAATCACAAAAATGCAACAAAAATGACAAAAACGGAATAAAAATAAGACAAAAAAACAACAAAAAAGCCACAAAACCGCAATGAAAATATGACAACAAATAAAAAGTGACAAAAAAAGAGAAATCTCTCTTTAGATCCATTTCGTAGCGTTCAAATGAGGCGCTGCACGGGCCTAAAGGCTGTAAGCTCCAGTGAAGAAGCTTCTCGATTTGGGTAAAGCCGCACTGGAGAGATACAGTTCTCCTCGTGTCTGTGTAGGTTTCCTCCGGGCACTCCGGTTTCCCCCCACCACTAAAAACATGTACAATAAGCCAGGATGAATGAGGGGCGCGAGTGTGGGACAATGGATGCAAATGATCCCATGGCGACAATCCGGTGTTTTCATCAACACCAAACCAAACGCCGAGAGCAAAAGCAACATTCACACATTCAGGAGAAACTCGGGAAACTACAATATTCTGAAAACTGTCTGTAAACCAGAATCATCAGCATTATAACTTAATCATTATAATGTAATGAGTCTGTATCATACATTAGTTTCACATTTTAAGTTGAATAAGTAAGGATTAAACAACGAGGAGCCGCATTAGACGTTATAATGCACGACGCGGAGTCAAGAACACCACGACGTGCATTATAACGTCTAATGCGGCTCCGAGTTGTTTAATCCGCTTATACCAGGGTCCCACAAATGTAACATTTATAATAAAGGTTTTATTCATTTACTAAACTCACTAAATATGCCAGACTACGGGACTATTTTGTGTGGGTTATTAGCCGGTCACTGAAGGCTGGTCTCAGAGCGAGTCATTCTCCGCAGCTATTACGAGGATCTCAGTCAGGCTCAACGACACAACATCAGCACAGAATCACAACACAACAGGACTAACCCGGAAACACTTTTCCCTGGAAGTAAACACCGATATGCGGCACTCGTGGGCAGGAGTTATTTACCTTTTAGGCTGTTTAACCTGAAGCTAAAGCTAGCTAGCTCAACCAGCTCAACTGTTTATGGAAACAGCTGCGGTGGAGTCGCTCACACCTGGGCCCCACGAACTGAAACTTTTATGTTTGACTTTACTAATCCAGACAAAAATGTTTAAATGCTGGATCATTTTATGTACGCCTGAAAATCATGAATAGCCTTAACCGTTTTCAATAGAAATGTAAAGCTCATATGTTATTAACAGTAGCTAACCTAGCTGCTCACTCTCCTCTACAAACATTTAGCAAACATTTTGTTTTGGCCAAAAACGTTGAAATTAAACAAAATCCATCTCATACGTTCCTGTCAGTCACTAATTACGTGTTTATCTGATTCAGCTGTGTCATGCGTTGCTATGGCGATGCCACAGCGGAGTGACATCCCAGTGATTTAACTACCGGACTACGTGTGCGGTTATACCAAAATAATGCACCAGCCAATCAGAATCCAGTATTCACCCAGACCATGGTATAACAGACATCGATGAACTTTTGAAGGATATTGTAGTTTCCCGAGTGTCTCCTGTATTGGGATGTGACTGAGAGCAGACATGTCCACATGAAGCAGACGTGTTGTGGAGGTGAAGAGTCGTCCCGGGACGTCTCCTGTCCTTAGACCTTTCCTCACGGCGAGGAAAAACTCCAAAACTACCCAGTGGGAGAAAAGAGAAACCTCGGGGAGAACCAGGCTGAAGAAAAGATCCACTCCCATGGACGGACAGGCAGACTGACCCGGGGCTAAAGGGGGGGGGGGGGGGGGGGAGGGGGGACTCACCCCTCTTACTTTAGGAGAAGAGAGAGTTAAAGTTTGGGGTAAAGAGGGGGGAGGGGGGGACTCACTCCTCTTCCTTTAGGAGAAGGGTGAGTTAAAGTATGGAATGAAGGGGGGGGAAAGAGTCAAGGGGGGAGAGAGAGAGAGTGAGACTCACCCGTCTTCGTTTAGGAGAAGGGGGAATCAAGGGGTGGGGGGGGGGGTGGAGGGAGAGAGAGAGACTCACACTTACTCGTTTAGGATGAGTGTGAGTCCAGGTTTGGGGTCAAGAGGGGGGAGAGAGAGAGACTCCCATTTCTCCGTTTAGGAGAAGTGTGAGTAAAGGGGGTAAAAAGAGGGGGAGAGAGAGAGAGAGAGAGAGAGAGAGAGAGAGAGAGAGGGAGAGGGAGAGAGAGGGGGGGTAGAGGGAGAGAGGGGGAGAGAGAGAGAGAGAGGGAGAGGGGAAGAGAGAGAGAGAGGGAGAGAGAGGGGGGGTAGAGGGAGAGAGAGAGAGAGAGAGGGAGAGGGGAGAGAGAGAGAGAGAGAGGGAGAGAGAGAGAGAGACTCAATCTTCTTCGTTTAGGAGCAGGGTGAGTCCATGTTTGGGGTCCAGGTGGGTGGGAGAGAGAAAGGGGGGGGGCTTTTGTGTTTAGCTGCAGCAGCAGATGAATGTACAGACACGGGACCACAGTGACGGCTTCTTGTGCAGTTCCAAATCGATGTGAATTTGCAGATACTTCATGACTGTGGCCTCAAACGCCTCCGTGTCCATGAGCAAGGCTTCACAGACTCTCTTGGATTTGCCGTATTCCCTGTTGAGAGACTGCATCACACCTTTGACCACGTTATTCAAGTTCTTCTTTAGTTTTCTGCACTGCCAGCCCTGCAGGTCAATCTCCTCCAGGGCTTTTTGAGTCAGGCGATCTGCGAAGGGACGATAACTGTCCTCTTCTCTCTCAGGCAGAGGAACGTTCTTGTAGATTTTTCGCGTCAACTCCAAGACGACAGTTTGAGTCATGAACTGCCCTTCAGTCAGAGCTGTTGCCTCTTGTGGAGTTTGAGCAGAGACGGTTTTTGGAGACGACTCTGTTTTTGGAGAAGACTCTGTTTTTGGAGACGACTCTGTTTTCAGAGACGACTCTGCTTTCAGAGACGACTCTGCTTTTGGAGATGTTTCCTCTGGTGGAGTACGCAGGACGATGGCCGGTACATCTGCTGACACATTCGAGGGCACACATGCTTTGGGATGTGTCATGCTTCGCTGGAATATGTCGTACCGTTGGCTGTTGAAGGAACGCTGCTCCATGCAGATTTCATACAGGTCCACGTTGTTAAGATAATCCAACGAATCCTGCTGCGTGAAGTTGCAGAGGTTCTTGATGAATTTTCTCACTTGACCTTGTACAAAAGTGCCCAAGACGGTGAAATGTGAACCCGTCGTTTGTCCCATGTCAAACAGGAGGGCAGATTGTGAGCCAGCTTGTCCCGTGCGAGCGGCCTGCTTTCTGCACAAGTCATACACATGGAAGTGGCAAAACATAATATTAACAAGCTTGTCCAGAAGCCTTTTCATATCTTTGCTTTGGAGGTAATCATTGACCCTTCGTTGACCGGCGCGTGACCCAGAACACGGCCCCATATTCATCTGTCGAAAGATGTCGTCAACATCTTGCTGGATTTCGTTAAACTCTTTCTCTGGCGTTCTGAGCGGGCTGAGGCTCGGAGACCCCGCTGGGCTCGCCGCTCCGCCAGGGGGAGATCCTGCAGCTGACGACGGGCTGGCAGATGAAACTTCCATCATGATTTGACTCTCAATGCTTTCCTGCATTTTTTTGAAATTCTTCCTTGCAAAAACGTTGAAACAGGGATAGCAGGGACCGTTTTTGCGCTCGTCCACTGATCCCGCTGACCTCGCGCGCTTCTCTGGTTTGGCACAGGAACACGTCATCGCGTTCAGGCACATTTTGAGACATTTCTTGGCGCGATCCAGCATGTCCCGGCTTGTCTGCACGCTTGGCATTTTGAGAGGGACGCTTAACACCCTCTCCAGTGAGTCCTGTGACCCCGTGGAAAGGATGCTGTTGACGTTCTGAGAGACCTCGTTCTCTAAGAGCACGGTGAGCTCTTGAGATTCGTTGCTCAGATCCACAGCTTGAGTGAGGGGGACGTTCAGAGCCTGGCCAAACATTAAACCGACTGACTGTTGTAAAACGGCTGTTATGGTCTGAAACGCCCGGTTTGCCTCGTCTTCACTCAGACACCTCACTCTCACTTCGTCTCTGGGTATGACCAGTCTCAAAACGTTTGCTGACAAGGTCTGAATCAGCTGTACGAACATTGAGAGCAGAACGTTCGTCGTTTCAACATCACAAGTCCCGTTTGCCAGCATCGCCCACTCAGCAGGGCTGATCCGGTTAAAATGGCTCCTCACAATTTGTAGGAGACCTTCCGAGGTGACGGTGACCTCGCCGCGAGCCTGTAGCCTCATCATCTCCATCGTTTATTTTGTAGCTACGAAACAGTCGCAGAGAAATGTGTGAGACGCCTCTGTCCTTCACTGTCTGAGCTGTAATGGCCGACCCTCAGAGAACCACACGCTTACATCACCTTATCAAACATTCCGCATATCATTATAGAGTTCTATACCCATATATGGTCATGTTCAAAGCAGCCGACAGGGGAGAAGCAAAGAACACTTCTAATTCTCCACCGTAACTTTAAAGTACATATGACACTTTAGACACAATTAGATTTTAGATTTTGCTAAAGATCGTACTCAGCTTTCTATAGTTTGGACATTTCTTGTGATGTTTATAGTTTCACTTCCTTATTGGACACTGACAGGAAGTGACATCGTTGAAGGTAAATAATTCTAAACTGTTGCTATGCCAACCATGTTAAGTCAATGGGAAATGAGTTAAACTGCTTGTCATTAACTTAAACATTAGAACAACTTTTATTTTTTGTTACTTTATTGTGCCATAAATTTCATATTACAATTACATGATTAGCATATATATATATATATATATATATATATATATATATAAATGTATATATTTTTAATATATATTTAATAATAATAAATGAAAAAGAGTCCTCTTCGTGTAAGCCAAGCGCTTAACAAAAACTTAGACCAATGAAATGGCTTCCACTTGAACAAGAACTTTCCTCATGGGACATTTCAAACAAACGTACTGCAACATCAGACAGTTTACAAAATATTTGCCTTCTCGGATAATAATACAAAGGACAATAAAACACAAAATGTAATTCATTTTCAATATCATTTAACTGACACAAACAACATGTCCGCTCCTCCTCTGGGACCAAGTGAAATCGTCCCGTCTCCAGTCCCGAACCTCAGCTGAGCACAGACTGACCTCTGACCTCTAGATAGGTTCATGGTCACATAGGGCTCAGGACCAATATTATCTTAATCAAAATATAAGTTCTCAACTTTGGCTTAGACAAGATATCATTTAACCATTAAAGTTTATACTTTTCAAAGTAGACTTTTTTCATTTCTCCAACGTTACATCTCAACTAGTTTCTAAAAATAAACTGGAGATAAGCATCAACAAAAATGTTCTCCATCTGCACACTCTTTGCACAGTCTTGTGTCGGACATATTGATAAACCTATTCCATAACCGTACCATGTCACAAACATGCCTCTGTGACGGTCTCTCATGGATGTTTGGTGAACCTGAGCCAGAATCAAAGTGGATTCACTTTTATAACCAACGCGAGTCCCCAATGTGATGAGAGGCCAGGACAGAGCGGTGAGTCAAAACGCGTGTTAGCTTGTGTGTTAGCTTGTGTGTAAGTGTGTGTGTTAGCTTGTGTGTAAGTGTGTGTGTTAGCTTGTGTGTTAGCCATAATGAAGCTGTGTTGCAGATGTCAACTCCTTGTAACTGTATGGTGAAGTAACTTCACTTATTGCTGTGATATTTATATTTATTTTACTGCTAATAATGCATGGGCAGATCCGCTCGGAGAGAGGGGGCGGAGTTAACTGAATCGAAGCGTCTTGTCTTCCACGTTTGGAAAATACCCCCAGAAAATACTTATATTTCTCACAAAAAATAGTTCTCCATAGCGGAAGAGGTACAACATATCATATAAATGCCTATACTTTACTTTGGGATGGCTAAAATAGCATGACACAGATCCTTTAACATATTATAAAATGATTCAGTAGCCAGTGGATGTTTATCTGTTCCCCCCAAAAGCAGAAACTTGACGGAATATGGTTTAGCATTTAGCTAAGAGTCCACTTAATGATTCTGAACAAGGATTTGATCTCACCTAAATGTGGTCGATGGTGGACAACAGCTGAAAACATCTGGATTGCTCATCATTTGCGATGTTTGATGGCTAAATGCTAACGGCTACACACGTCACACACACACGGTGCTAATACTGTCCACGCGCTTCC
This sequence comes from Gobius niger, assembly GCF_951799975.1. Classification (NCBI taxonomy): domain Eukaryota; kingdom Metazoa; phylum Chordata; class Actinopteri; order Gobiiformes; family Gobiidae; genus Gobius; species Gobius niger. Next base: position 21,305,231 of record NC_136869.1, read on the forward strand.
TTTGTGCCAAAATCAAAAACATCAACATGCAGAGACCCCGGCGCATCCATCCGGGCCAGGCCACATTCCTCTGGCAGCTCGCCCCTCTCTCCGTACATCTGCTGCTGTGACATGCTCTCGCGCCGCAGTACGCAGGAATGTAAGTCGGGTTTTTTAAGAAGCGATGAAATATTACGGAGGCGAGTCGGCCCCGCGCAACTCTTCACGTGCCGCCCCCGGGCTGTCGTTAAGTTCTGAGCGGCTTCTGTTGGACGCTGTCTGCAAACTGCTACTACAACTTACACAGCCTGTAAACGAACGACACGAGTAATGGATCAGCGGCCCGGCGGTGTGCACGGAGCGGCTACAGGGACACAGTGTACAGCAGGCACAAGGAGATCATGCACATGGAGTCAAACCTTCTGTGAGATGAAAGTGAGGGTCAGCTCTGGTCACTAATGTTCTTACATAGCGCTGGTAGTTTTAATTTGCCAATAGCAAAAATCTGATGGTGAAAAGGTCGCGGTTGTCTTTCAAAATCTGAAGAAAACGTAAACCCCTTGGAGCAGCCCATAGTTCACCCGTCCACCGTGTGCTGGTCTGTCAAATAAACAGGCCAACAAGCCAAAATAATGGTATAACCCTCTGCAACACAGACGTGAGGTTGCCCAAAGACAACACTAGCTAAACTTTGCTGTTCGGTTCATGATCATAATACGAGCCAGACTGAATGATTTTCCCAATTCAGACGTGTGGTCTGGTGCTCGTCTGGTTCTTCTCCACGAGGTCTGAAGGGCGTGATTGACCGGCGGATTAACCAGTCAGAGAAACGCAAGAAAAAACAAGAAATATCTCACTGAAAAGTACGATCTTCTGCCCAATCAACAGAAAAACTACTGTACTGTTTCAAAGACGGGGGAAAGTTATAAGGTTTGTTCTGAATGAAAAAGATTTGAGTTTGTGCCACGTTTGAGTGTTGCATTACAAATTTGTGTCTGTGATTGGATCAATAAATAAAGTCCCAGACGCTCCTCTTTTAAACAGAAAGCAGGACAGTCTAGCTGGTTAGGCCAGGTGCAGACTGCAGCAACGGCCTTGTTATTCCCCCCACAAATGACTGGACAGTATACGCTATTCACCTTATCCCGGAAGTTTGCGTGGGCCGCCATCAATTGTACCAGTCACTCCTATTAACACTGGACTGGAGAAGTCAAGATAAAATCAGTTGCTACATGAATACAAAGCCGCAGAGAAACAGTGTAGTGTGCAGTGTCAATCTACTAAACATCAGATTTTTAGCAGCAAACATTTTCCTTCGTTCTCCGCTGAATGAACGACCGGAAGTGTCAATATAGTGGAAGTGGTATCCATGGCAAAAAGAGGCAAAAGTGGGCGGAATAAGGTGAATACAGTACAGAAACTCAGACCTATGGGCATTTTTCTCCCATATCATGCCCAAGGACACAACAACAGTTTGTCTTTTGACTCTGCAGGAGCTGGGATTGGAAGTGCCAAACCTTGCAGTCATGACCATGTCATACCTCATACAAGGAGCCAGACGCTCGGACAAGTCCCAGTGTTCCCTGTGAAATCCCTGGGAGATTCCCGTGTCCTCCCGAGTGTCATCCATCAGACCAAAGCCACATTTCAGAGCCTGGTGTAGGGCAGACCTCCACAGCATGGAAACTGTCTGCCGAGGATCTTCTCTTTGGGGCAAAGCGTCGCTGCTGGAGACGCCACAAAATGCCAAAACAGCAATCATACAATCACTGTGTTATTTCGGAATACGTCCATCCACGGGAGTGGAAATGACACTCGGAATAGCAGGCTTTCTCCAGATAAACGCCTTTGTTGGGAAGACTACGTGATTATGTCCTCAGCTACTGGGTTCAAATGGGATGGGAAACACTTTCTGTTTTGATCCATCAATTACCAATTATGAAGCCAAAACTACAGCGAAAACTGAAAATGGGAGAGATGAGATGAGAGTTAAGTTAAACTAAATTAATCCCTATGGGGAAATTCATTCTGACCCAGCCTTAAAGCAACAGGCCACCGTTTTTCCATACTGTGATATGTTCTTACCTGAGCTTAGACGAGTTGATACGTACCTGTCTGGTCTTTGTGCGTGTCCGTGGAAGAGCACGGTAGCTTGTAAGAAGAAGAAGAAGAAGAAGAAGAAGAAGAAGAAGAAGAAGCTTGTAACTTCAGCCCGTTTGGAGCAATAGGAAAATGCTGGGAGAGGCCAAATGCTAACAACATCTTTGGTCGTTTTGCGTGACTGAGGGTACGCACAAAGACCAGACAGGCACACATCAATTCGTCTAAGATCAGGCAAGAACATATGTCAGTATGAAAAAAACGGTGACCTCCTTAATGCCAACCTGTAGGAGCAGTCAGCAGCCAGCACAGGCCGGCGCTCGGGGACCCGTCTCCAGGTGTGGCTGGAGGATTCACCTATCGTACATGTTTTTAGTGGGAGGAGTAACTGGAGTACCTGGAGGAGACCTACCCGGACACAGGGGAACATGCAAACTCCACAGAGAAAGGACTCGTCCAGGTGGGAATCGAACCAGGGACCCTATAGCTATGAGGCCCGAGCTAACCATTGTGCCACAGTCCCAGTCCTGTTGACAACTTTGAACACCTCTAATACAACGGAAATCTCTTGGATAATTGAGAGTTTAAAGCAAATAGCAAATAGCAAACACACTTCAGTAACAGTAACTTATTCCAGCATACTCGCAGCTAAAATGTGACCTGACATGTTCAGCAAAATGTGCAAATATGTGGTTGTGCCTTCGAAATGCCCCCGGACTCCTGAATGGGCCCGTTCCAGGAGCCATGAATGCAGCGCTGGATGGAGGGGCCCCGCTGCTGTGACCTCACCCTGACTTGGACATCGGATCCACGGAGCTAATTCCCCGGCATTATCCCCCATAAACACAGGGATCCACGATACGCTCCATTTAAGTCCCAAATGGGTCCGAGCGGCCGGAGAACCTGAGCCGTGCTGCGGCGAGCGTCTCAGTGGATTACCCACAGTTTATGGCACAACACTTTTACACAGATGTAGTTATTGTAAGCTCGGTCGTACCGCCGAGAATGCACAGAGCACTTACGTTATTGTCAATGGACAGCATTAAAACATGTGGAGGTAATGGTATCCCAATCTAATATAGGATTATCACTGCACCAGGGGAGTGCACTGTTTAAAATAAGACTATGGACCAGTCGGGATATGAAATACTTGGCTTATTCATAGATTTAATTTGATATTTTTCAGCCACAGACTATTATCCTACATTACAGTAAGCTCCAAAGACAAAATGTTTACTCCAATGTAGACCTTTTCACCACAACTGCCTCTAAAATCCTGCGCTCAAAAGGTTGTTACTTCAGGTCGGAAGTGCCGTCATGCACGAGCTTAATATAGAAGCTGCAGTTACGCATAAGACCTGAGGTGGCAGTAGTGAGCATAAAGTGACCAACTTGCATCTAGTCTCTTTAAGTTCTTGTAAGAAGAATTTTGGATGTTTATTATTGATTGTTGGGCACAGAAAGACGCAACATTTCCGTAGCTGTTGATCTGCAACTGTACAGTAACAGTTAGAGTCTATGGAACTCTCCCTCCATCTTTGTCACTAACGTTCCAGAATATATATTTTTTTTTAACTTAATCAGCTTGATGATTACTATTTACCAGTGTGGTAGTTCGGGGTGCGCTACCCCTCCCTGCCTATAAAAGGCCACTACCTTCATCCGCACTTTCCCTCACCTGACCTCCCACCCCGTGACGTCACACGCTGGCGCAGCTGTCATGGCGGCGAGACTGGGGCTCCAAGCTGTTTGGGCACGATAAGGCGCACCGTAGCTTGTAAAGCGTCAAGCGCAGTAGCTCGAGATGGTGGCGTGGGCATCGTGGGTAAGCGTTGGAGCAGTCTTGTGGTTTTAAGTAACTTGGCGTGTGGCTAATGGCCCTGTTCTTTCTAGTCCTCGGCGGCTCGGGGATATTTGCGGCTGTTGCGGGCCAAAGGGTGGCGCAGCGTCGCTCTACGTCTCGGTATGTCCTTGGTGTCATGTCTTTGTTTATATGCGGATGTTGCCTACTCATGATTTGTATGTAAACTGAATGTATCAATGTTGTCCAGGCTTCTGCTGGCGGGAGTCTCCCCCTTTTTCCTGTGTGCACTGGCCTTCGGGTGCACAGTTGTAACCACTGGACTCACTAACGGACTGCATTTTTGTTTATACCCAGTTGTGAATGGGATGTTGCCCCACGTGTCTTTAAACGTCAAAGTCGAAATTATATTTTAATGCTGTTTTATATAGCAGAAAATAAATTAATCTAAGAAACGAAACTTCCGTCCTGTAATCATGTGTTTCTGTCACTTCAGTCAACGAACCTGCGTAGCCTTTTGGTGTATAGAACAAAATCTTTCTGGTTTAACCAGTGGCGTTGTCATGGATCGAACATAATTGTATAAACAAATATCACCATCGCCCTCACTTGGTCACACCAGCACTGTCAAACTGATTGAAAACAAATAATAGAATAAATAAAACATACTAAACATAATGGCTTTCACTTGAAATGGGACTAAAAAATACTTACTAAGACAAAAAAAGGCTTTATACTGATGATGTGACTGCAAGAGTAAAATGCAGACAAGAGCACTGAAGCACTGTTGGGAAAAAAAGTTCCAAGTCATCCGTCCGTCCGTCCGTCCGTCCGTCCATCCATCCATCCATCCATCGTTCGTTCGTTCTTTTCGTTCGTTCGTTCGTTTTGTTTAGCCCTTTATCACAACGGCACTACAGCAATGAAACACTAAACACGACAATGTTAAGTTCAGGCAGATGAAGTGTCCAGGCAAAGATAATGTCCGAGCCGCATGGGTGTCTCCTACACGGCGAGGAAAAACTCAAAAACCCAGAAAAAGAAATCTCGGGGGGAACCACAGAAGGAGAGATCCACTCCCATGGACGGACAGGCTATATAGATCCAGGGGCGATGGGAGTCCCTCAGCAGACAGGGCCAGGACCGCAGAAGAACATCTAGTCCTTGTTAGAGCTTCAGTTCTTCTTGCCCAGTCCTTGTAGGCGGGGTTCCTTCGTTCCCCCGTTTATCATAAGATGGACAAATAATGAACCAATAATCAAGAAGAAAAACAAAGCTTTATCTGTGGGTAAGCAAACTCAAGGCAAGTTCTACTTCAAGATAAGCACAAACTTGAGCAATTTTAAGTAATTTATCTCAATGGAGCCTTTTTTTGGGGTAACAATCGAGGCTTGGGAGTCCTCGTGTGATTTCTTCATGGCGGCTGCACTGAAATGTAACGTAGAGATTGTGTCTATGTCCATCAGGTCTTTGATCGTGCAGCGTGAACCAGAAGAATTGGAAGAGCAAGTCACTGGAATCTAAAACATATCGACGGGCGCCAAGGCAGAGTCTCTCGAACATACCGTCTCTCTTGCATCGCTCGCGGTTGACTCTGGCATCAAAACATCACGATTCAGAAACCATTTCCCATCACCCGCGGGTCAAAACAACGCGCATACCTCCGCCGCCTGCCCTCGCGACTGCATTTGACCCTTTTTTCTTCCGAACCTGGCGCGTGTCTCCTTTTTTCCAGCGCGTTTCAAACAGCGGCGCTCTCCCAAAGCATATCGGAGATGATGTGCACCTGCAATAACAGCGGCCTGTCCTCATTTGGCCAAGCGCGGCGCTCTCTTGTGGTTCTGGAGATCTCCGCACGTTTCTGGTGGTTTTTAAGAAGTTTATTTGGAGAAATGAAGGCAGGAAATGTTTGGGGCTGCAGAGGGTTAGCGCCGTAATGAACAGGAATAAGAATCATCCATGTAGGTTTAGGAGCAGTGGAACTCAATCAGCCTGATGTCAGTGAGATGAGAAGATTTTTACTTAAATGTTACGTTAAAAAGTCTAGCAGTTAATTGATCCACCGCCTCCACTCATCAGTAATAATCTAGGCTGTTTTCTTCGTTATGAGGAGACTGGTTTGTAAAATTTCTCTGATTAAAACCTCTCTGATTATAATTTATCCATTAACACTGAACACGAGTAACTGGAGTCACATGACCTGGGGCCAGGAGGAAGTAGTCTGAGTCACCGACAAGTAAACAGAGGGCACGATGGTCTGCTTCATGCAACATCATGTCGTGATTGAGGGGGTCAGAATGGCCAAGGTTCGGGGGTGTCTGGAGATGATAAGGATTGGGAATCACTGCACTGAATCACGACCAGGGGCGGACTGGCCAGATGTCCATTCTGGAAGAGCACAGAAGGGCCACTGGCTCTAGGGCCACCGGTCTGGCCTCTCACTTTACCTTACCCTTAACCCCCGGGCGAGACCGAGCTTTACCCAAATCTAAAAGCTTAAAGGAAAAGCATCCAAAAACAAAAATGTGCTGGAAACGCAACAAAAAAGTGACAAAAACACAACAAAATGTGACGAAAATGTGACGACAAAGCGATGAAAAGAGCGATGAAAAAACAACAATAACATGAAAAAAAAAGGAAAAACATAACGAAAAAGTGACAAATAAGTGACAAAAAAGTGACGAAAACACGGCAAAAGGCCACAAAAAAGTAATGAAAAAGCAGCAAAAAGCAACAAAAACATGACAAAAATGCAGCGACAACGTGACAAAAAGTTACCATCACTTCTCTAGATTTTCGCTTTCAAATGAGGCGTCACAGTGTTGCTCTTCAGTCAAGGAGCCTTTTGATTTGGGTAAAGCCGAACTGGAGAAAATGCTCTCGGTTAAGGCGGGTGGTAAGAGGTGAACATCTGTATTTGTGGAAGTGTCGCATTTACTCTTCTTTGGGCCAGGCTGGCCAGAGTCCAGGGCTGTTTTTCAGTCCCAGTCCGCCCCTGATCACGGCCCCAGAGTTGGTCAGTTAGATTCTTCTAATCAGTGGGGGCTGTGTCATTCTAAAGTCCAGAGCGTCCTTTGGAGAGTCCAGCTTCTCTTTCGAGGAGGTTGGCCGGTGGAACTCCCCTATAGCCTATAACTGCAGATTGACATTCCTGGTTATATGTCACCATATCACAAAAGCAACTAAACTGTGACAAAACTGTGACGCATAAACAAACTCTCAGAGAGCGCAGGTGCAGAGGTCCTGCGCGGGTTATCAATACAAAGCATTTGGAGAGGACCTAATGTATTATAACTTCAGCTAACACTTTATTTAACACTCCTCTTGATATATCACACCTGCCAAAGTTAGTACTATGTAATGCTCTATGGAACAATGTGTAATGTTTGGCCAGCTCGGGGTTTCCACAGGGCATTAAAACGTATTAAAAGTCAATGTTAAGATAAAATGTCATTTAAAAAGCATTCAATTTGATTAAATCTGACATTAAATCAAAATTGCTTGGATTATACAATGACATGACTATTTAAATTCGTACAAAGCAGTTTTGGTGGAATTTGGCAAGGGGTCACATGATCAGTGGAGCTCCAGATATCCACAGGAAATCTGCTCCTCTTTATTTCCCGCGATATATATTTAAATTAATCTCAATAAGACTCCTTCAGTAAACTCCTAAGGTTAAGATTAGGTTTAGGGTTAGTTTTTAGCATTCTCCTGTGGACAACTCCCCATCATTACTCTGATGGAATGGTTGCAAATCAAATATGCACAGATGATGGCATCAAAAATATATTATTTGGTGTTAAAGTGCAGTAAATTTGTCTCGATGCCGCCTGTATAAACCCTGCTACCTATAGTCAAGCAAAGCAGCAACATCTCCATAGAGATGAGCGGGTGTTGTCCTGCTCACTCTCAAGACACATGTTTTGCCAGAATTTGTATTTTGTTGTATTTACAGAGTAAGTTTTTACTCAGTTGGCCATGGCTGTAACATCTTTATCAGTAGTGGCTGCAATTGGTCTAAAATGAGCCATGTCTTTTTCATGTTGTGTGACTTGTATGGACTGGAGTTCAAAATTAGTAACACTTTACTAATACATTTTTCCTTAAATTGCTTTTGATTTATTTACTTTTTTATAAGCTGCTAAAGATGTTTATTTCCCACACGGCTCAGTCAAATCAAAGTCAAAGTCAGGCTGAAATGAATCAAAATGGAACGCAGAAACACATTACAATCCCCCGTGCGCGCCTCTTTCATTAACTTTTCCCCCTTAATCCAATAATGTTTGCCGGTTACGGATAATTTAACCAGCATTTCGCTACGAGCTTGTGTTATGTGTCACAGGATGGTCCAGTGGAAGCTTGGCCGATTATCTCCAGACGTAGCCTTTAGCGCGCTATGCTAATTTGTGATCTGTCTACAAAGAAATGCTTCCTCGTTGAACGGCGTGTGATTAGCTCCGCTCTTGTCCAGTCGGTAAGCCATAAACTCCATGATGTAAATTGATGAAATAATTGCAAAAACAGACCTTTTTTTTTTTTCTTCTTCAAAATCAAACAAATAGCTGTAATTTTCCAAAGGGCAACAAGTAAGCTAGCATCTCTCACAGCGAGGGTTGAGCTAATTGCTTCAGCCTGCCAGCGGAGTCTCGGTTCCTCATCAAATGGGGAAATGATTTTGGGAGCGTCTGAGTGCTCGGGTTTCGGTCTGGGTGGGTTTTTTCGCCTGTTGTCGGCAAAGCTGGGTTTTCTGGCAGCCCCGAGTCGCCGAGGTGAAGGTCTGGACATTGTCGGTTCTTCAGCGCAAGGAGCGATAGCAGCAGGTGGAGCGGAGCAGCGAGATTTTTACATGTCACACTGAAGACGAAGCTTTTATTTTATAACAGATATTTTCAGCTTTGAAAAAATATCTCAAACAAAAATGTAATTTTGCTGTGAGCGGCCTCAGCTCACCCAAAGACGTGACATAACTTTACCGGGAGTGGGTGCGTCTCCAGCTCGTTTCCATGGAGATGTCGACTAAAGTCAGCAGAGTTTGAGATTTAAACAGGTTAGGTTCCCAGCCAAATCCATTCTTTGATTACCCGCTGCAGAAATAGCATTTTCTGTGTCGAGCTGGTCATTAGAAAAATGTTTTGTGCTGATGGCAACAGTACAGTCCAAAATGTTACGCATTGTGCCTTAAATAGGTGCATCATGCTACTTTATAAGCGGAAACAAAAAGAGAAACAGGCAAGTATTAAAAGATTTGGTCACAGTGGTCTCTACAACGCTCCAGGATCAATGGTTTTGTAGGTTTTCTGGTTTTCAGTAGTAAAAACCTTCCAAACAATTGTCCTAGAGACCACTGTGATCGAAAGTAAAGGTGCCATGCTGACCACTGCGTCACTACAAGGTCAAATGTCAACTTTTTTGCATGAAAAGTTGCATAATGTACCTTTGACTGAAGAATTTCCTCACAATGAGTGATTGTTCATCACATGCAGCCAAAATCTTGCAGTGCACACTGGACTTGGAGACCGACATGAAATGATCCCTATAGTTAAACATAAGCAGTTTATACATTTACATTTATAAATTGTTACGTTTGTGGGACCATTGCAGAAGCCAGTGGTGCGCAAAGTGCGGCCTTGGGGCCAAATGCGGCCCTAAAGCCTCTTGTTGAATTGGCCAGATATGGTACTTTTACTGCAAATTTATATATAATACCATGCTGTTATATTCTCAAAATGTATTATTTTTCTCTGAATCTGAGCTGCATTCATCTTCTAAGTCTAAATGAAGGTGTGGGGCACAGTTAAAGCTTCTCTTAAATGCACACAGTTGAATGTTTCTTTGCATTGACCTCCGATTTGTGGCCCTTAATGCCGTATAAACATCAACATGTGGCCCTTGATAAAAAAAAAGTCATCCACGAGATCCTAGCTTCACAGAGGGGTACGTCCAGTGCTGTCAAAACTTGCCCATAAGTGTGTTTGAGAGCACAAATCCATATCTCTGGGACTATCTTTTTGTGAACACTTTGGACTGATGGAGGAAGCCAGAGCAGCAAGTACACAAGGAACATGCAGGAACCAAACCCAGGACCGTCTAGAGTGCTTTGTTTTTCTACAACCTATTCTTATATCTGTGTTCTACTAAGTCTGTCACAGTGATTACATTTGAGGTTCGAAATGATGATACAGTAAAGCAGACCAATATGTCAGTTTAACACTGATGCATGAAAATCAGTGTATACCTACTCCTAAATATACTTCAACCGTGTTCATGAAGCTGTCGATACGGCTCAATATGTGAGGGCACAAAGTTTACTTCATCTTAAATCCAAATGTGTTCACGTGGTGACACTGTCAGATCAAACTAAAATGGCGGTGAATAGAGATTTTGGCTTGCTTGGTTTTTTCACAGGAATGAAATGCAAAAGCCACCAAATTTTTGCATTTTGGCGAAAGAAATCTGAAATGAAGACAGCCGGCCTTAGATCACGCAGGGCCTCGCTGAATTACCCATCTCACACTCACTTTACCTTCTCCCTGAAATAACGCTTTGTGAACGGGTCTACGATAATCACGACCATAATGAAACGGTTTACCCGCGTTATCTTAAAGGCTCTTGAAGGTTGCTGTTATATTTCAAGCTCAGTTTGGTTGGAAATCAAAACCAAAGCTGCATTTCACGATGTCCGCCGGCTACATTTTAATGCTCTATGACAGACAGAAGAACCACAGCGGGGACAGTCTTCCAAGGCTGGGCAGTACCACAGTCTGTGGCATCTGAGCGGGCACCAAGAGCCAACTGTCGACATCTTCATCTGCCTCCATTCACAGCGGGGACGTTTCCAAACTGCTCTCAACCCCATGTGCTAGCTTTTGTAATCATGGACAGATGCAAGTCAGTAACAAATACTGCATTTACCTTCAGTGCGTCCTTCCTCGCCTTGTTGTGGAGTTTGTTCTTGACGTCTTCTGTCTGTCTCGTAGTCTCGTAGGACGGCCTGTGCAGATCCTTCCAGACCTGATCCTTGTGGTCCAGCAACACAGGGAAAGATCTGGGCAAGCACATCTGGTGTTCCATTGAGCTGGTCAGTCTTTTGAGTGTAGCGACGTTGTGGTTTTTCACAAACTCCTGCATTCTTTTAAGTCTCTGAGGTGACTCAACATGTGACATTTCAGTGTGAAATGAAGCTTATGCGCAAATTCAACCTGGAAGACCTACCAGCTGCATTCATTCATCACCTCATCACCGGCAGCGCACTCCAATCATCCAATCACGGACCCCGCTCAAGCCGCACCTTCACAACAGCCAATCACCGCAGCTGCTCATCCCCCTCACCAACCGCTCATCGCTCAGGATCCCCTTTTTATGCTCCCTGGCCGTTTGCCAGCCGTGCTACGACCCTCCTCTACCCCTTTCTCCGCCCGGCTCCTCCTCAGCTCCGCTCATCAAGTGGCCAACCCAGGTCTCTTCCACCATCACCAGGGTCTAGGCTTCGTGGAAGATCATGGCTATCATTCGTCAAAGCCGTGCATTCCATATCGTTCGTTCAGCCTTACGCCGGGGTCTGAGCCCCAATAATAATTCATGTTCGTCAATAAAACACTCATACCGTCATTCCGTTTCTGTGAGTCTTTTCAGGTTGAAGTTAGAATCGTCTTCATCTCTCATCAGCTTCTTCATTATCTGGCCTTCTAGATTTCATTAAAGGTTGTTCCTGTTAAGAGTTGTGTTCAGTCTGAATGGTGTTGCTTGTTGCTGTAGTGACTAGTGCAGCTACGGTTTTGTCTTTGGTCATATGAATGCAGTTTCCCGATGATAGAAACCCGAAAAATACCAGTTACCCAGTAATGAGAAACCTGGATTCTCCAACTGGGATTCTCCCAACAGAAACCGAGATACAACAGCATGTACAGTATATCAGCTATTTCCCGATTATATAAACAACTTTCCATTTCTTGGGCATGCAACGTTAATTGTAAACAAACATGAGCTCCCATTTCTGGAGTGAAGAGGAGATTGAGCTTTGTATTTTAACCATGACAGAACTAAAAGTTGTGAATATTTTAGATGGAAAGAAGCATCGTAATGATGATGTATGTCTCTGATTGTTTAAGGGGTGCTGGTTTTCGTACCGGCACTGTCCAACACTGAACTCCATCCGCTCGCTGGTCCATGCGGATGGCAAAGACAGACCTAAATCATTGGAATACTCAAGCACATGTAAACGCACTCACACAGGTTTATTAAAGGAACTCGTAGTGTTTCGTACGTCCCATTGTGATCATCCAGCATGGTGCCTTCAGTCCAGAATTGATGCCCCATAAGTTACTTTGTGGTGCAATTATTGTTTGGTGAGCTTTTTATGTCTACTCTTTATTCAGATTCTTCTCCATGAGCACATTCTATGACCCTACGACCACCTCAAACCTTCACTCCATCTCCACCTCAGTCCAGAGAACTCTCCTTTCCATCCGAAGCATCAGCGACTTGGCTCTGCTCACCAGAGTCCGTCGCATACATTCTTTTCTGCCAGGGTGAAGTGCCAGAATGCAATTTCCATAAATACAATTGTAATTTACTTGTTTGTAAATGTTTCAGTCTCAAAATCCGAAACGGTTTTGTCTCCTGGGAAGAATCCATCATTTCTGAAAGCATTTGTTCCTGATGTGAGGTCATCTTGTCTGAGAAAATATTTATTCATTAAATTGGTAACTTGTGGATAGATGTTCATGAAGTGAAATGTTCCAGCAAAGCCTAAGCAGGAGCCGCTCTTCACAACAGAGCAAACAAATCAAGTCCATTTGTATAATATTTAGACTGATACATTTAAACCATGTGTTTAAGGCATAACTTAGAATAATGTGTCTCGAGGGTTGATGTTGTCAAATGTAGTCGTACAATACAATACAAAAGTCAGAGAAACGTCATGGATTTGTCCGTGTGACGTGTCGGAGTATGGGCTGGCGTTTAGAGTGCAGACGAGGGAGACTAAATATACCGGATAAACATGTGTAAAGGGGCAGAGGTCAGTAACATAGTAAATTTACTTAAGTAGACTTTACTTGAGAAGTATTTTTGTTGAGGACTTATTACTTTCATTTTCACTTCATCATTACTTTGAAAGATAAATACAATACTGTCGACAGTACTTAAAAGCATTTCCACAAAGACTCATGTAAAAATAAGCAGTGTGTATTGTCTCACTAACAGGCCTTGTACTGCCCACTGCAGAACAGTAGGTGGCGATGTGCAGATGTACTGACAGTACGTGTCCCTGTTGTGTTCGGAGGTGAATCCTGCCGTGGCCTTATAGTTGTTATTCAAAACACTGATCTGTTTTGTGCTTTCTACTACAGCAAATACTTCAGTACTTTAACAAATAGCTACTCTTTCTTGTAGTGATAATATCTGTACTTTCTCTCAAATAATGAAATCATGTACCTTGACCACTTCTCATGAGGTTTGTAACATGGTTAAAAGCTACAAAAAAAGTCAGTTTTGAATGATATAAGACCATGTGAGGAGAAAGAAAAAAGGGAATTCAATACTTTGCTAATTTCAATGAAATTTATTCATTGCTATAACAAAAAACAACAGCTTAATAATAAAAAAGTACATAGAGACAAATTACACAACACAGAGATATGCATTTGGTCGTTGGATTGTAAATCCAGTCTCTATCAAAATGAAACAAAACTGAATTATATAACTTAACAATAAAAAAAACAACCTACTGTCACCACTTTCTTTGTTTGACAAAGTTCAAAATAATTTAAAGGCGTCAGTACATGCCTTTGCTTCCTGTTTCCAGAAAGGCTGAGAGTTCAGTTTTGTGCTGAGAAAAGGCGTCCAAACAGTGGAGAGCGGCGCTAATACTGTCTGCTGTCCGACAACAAAGGCTGAAGTGTCAGTCCCTGTGTGTGTGTGTGTGTGTGTGGTGTCCCGAGTTCTGAGGTGCCTTTGGAAACAGGAGGGGCCCAGCGCGGGATGGTCTGCCCGATCAGAAACACGTGTGGCCGCCCTGACCCCGGCCACTGAGCAGCCAGGACCCCCCGCCGCTGAGCGAGCAGCGCCCAAGGACCTGCGAGTACACTGAGGCTAACACCGACAGGGCCGTTACGGGCTAAACACACGCTGTGCAAGTGTTCAGGGGCCCACATCCACGAGGGGGCCCACAAGGAAGACTGTTTAGATAACTGACACCTGTTTAAAATTCAAAGTGATGATAGTCAGGAAACAACTTTTGAAACTTTGCAGCACATTACAGCATGGCACAGAAACAGCATGCTAACTGCTCACTAAAGGCGTGATTATGGTGCACGAGTCTTCATTCCTTCATCTCAACCCTGACACCAGAGCAAAACTGCACCAGGAAACATGGCTCATATTAGCGGCAAACATTATATCATAGCGCCAAATTATAGCTACCAAAATATCAGCTATCGTCTGCTAAAAATGTCTTAATTTGGCTAGTTTATATTGATATTAGCCTTGCATTGACCCTGCTTTTTTTTTAAGAGACAATTTCTTGTTTAAATTTAAGAGTGTGTTGAAAATGGCTTGGCAGAAAAAAATCGCAATAATATCAGACATGGCACATATTTGTGTAAACAGGGCGGCAGAAATGTGTTCTTAAACGTTAACCATATAGCAACCACGCTCATTTCATCCTATTGTTATTACTGTGCTGTAAATCTGATAAACAACTGATTAAAAACAGATCATTTTAACTTGGGGGACTTGGCAGAGGGGTTGCACTGGGCCCCCACAATGCTAGGAACGGCCCTGCACCAATTTTGTTTCCCTTTCTTTTCCAAGTGCAGCTTTGAAGATTTTCTCCTTCAACACAAAAAAAATGACAAAAGATAAGCCCAGTCTGGGTTTGTCCACGTTATGACAGAGTGTGTGCAGTTTGACACTTCTAAACAGCACCTTCGTGATATATTCGCTACTGTATATAAAGCCGAACAGTCCGCCTGCAGAGCCAACTGGACTCTCTCCCCCTAAGTCCCCGTTGATTTCCCCTGTTTGAGGAGTTGGCGACGGCGGCCGCTCGGACATGTGCGCAGTACATTAGTGCGTTTCAATAAAAGAGATTCTTTCCACTCAGCGACAGAAGAGGCTCCCTCTGCAGCCGAGGCCAATCCTCGATCGAAAACAAATAAACCACACAAATAAACACGGGCTCGGGAGACAGACAGAAGTGACAAGGGTTTTCAGACAGTCGGAAAGAATCTTCTGTTCCTTACACAAGTTTCAGATATATATTTTTTTCTTTCCCCATTTTGGTGGATTATGTCAAGTTGCTGTGCTGCGACTTTCAAACTTAAATAAACGTTTATGTTTTCCATTCTACATGATTAGATACGCATGTCCTTGAGCTTTAGTAATTGCCTAGTAACATTTCCCGTCTCTAAACACTGGCAACATTATTTTTTGAAATGTATTTCTTTTTTGCTCAAAACTGATGCAGAATTCTTTACGCCAGGGGTTGGTATTTTGGTTTATGCCACTTGGAGAAGATGATACTAGTGCAGTGGTGTAATCCATCCATGCGTCACACAACAAATCTTTTCCATAGCACCTTGTAAAAAGTTGTTTGGAAAATTTGAATGAAACGGCTGTATACTTCTGTGTTCTGGTGAATTTCAGGGCTTAGGTTTTAGGCATGTGACATCGACTTTTTGGAGCTTTTAGCCATGTTGTTATGCTATTTCCTTATTAAAAACACCCCCAGAGTGGTTTTTGACTTCATTCACGCAGCTCTCAGTAATCCTCCTGAATCCTGCTCTCTGAGCAGCTGCTCCGCCCTCTCCTGGTGAATGACTGATTTGTTCAGTTGTGTTGTCAGAGCGGAATGGAAGTGTTCGACGTCTGTAATGTAATGTCTTAATTCTATGCTTACGGCCTGATTTTAATTTGTAAAAAGCTTTTTCATTATTTCTGTCGTAAGAAAGAAAGAAAAAAAAAAAGGAAATGTCTGCGCTGCCCCTGTGGAGTAAACAAACACACCCCCGGGGCGAACAGATGCCGTGTTTGCACTGAAAGTTGTGAAGAAGGAGCTCTTTCTAACCTACTCTGGACACCTGATCTATTTTCTTACCTAACGATAATGTCACGGAGAACAAAAGCCTGTTTGGCTTCAAGGACAGGACTTGATTCAACCTTCCTTCAGAAGAGGCCACTTGCCAGAACTTGGAATTTCATTCCGGGATTCAACAACTATCAGCCAAAATAGTGTTTTTCTGTGACTGTCTCTGATGTTTGGTGAATCTTCACCAGAATCAAAGTGGATTCACTTTTATAACCAACGCCAGTCCCATTATTGTAAACACCTGATGATGAAGCGGCCAGGACAGAGCGGTGAGTCAAAACGCGTGTTAGCTTGTGCCATTTATGAAGCTGTGTTGCAGATGTCAACTCCTTATAACTACATCGTGAAGAAACTTCACTTATTGCTGTGGTATTTTTATTCATACAACGGTAAAGTTGTATGAGCGGAGAGAGGGGGCGGGGCTAACTGAATCCAAGCATTGTGTCTTCCGGGTTTGAAAAATACCTCCAGAAAACACTTATATTTATCACAAAAATGAGTGCTCCATCGTGGTAGTGGTAAAATATATCATATAAATGCCTATACTTTACTTTGGAATGGCTGAAATAGCATAATACAGATCCTTTAAGTAAGATAAATTGCATTGAACTGACAGAAAATGTAAACAGACCTCATCATTCTACTTTACACGTAAACGTCATTTTGCATAAATCTCGAGTGATTCCTTTTCTGTGCTCTGAACATTGTTAAAGCCAACAGGACATGTGTAAAGAACATTGTCTGAGATTCTTTCCGTCTGACAGAAGCCCTTCCCGAAGTCGTGATCAAAAACAAACAGACCACACACCGGCTCGGTCCGTAAGAGATAACGCTGACATGGATTCTGAAGGCGAAATGGGGAAGAAGAAAAAAAAAAAAAGAGCCCGTCTCTCTTTCGGCCTCTTGTAAACAGTCATTTGAAAGTAATGCTAAACAGCTGAAGGGGCAGAAGGCCGCGGCTCTATCTCCGCAACACTAACACGCAGCAGAAACATCCCTTTTAAGGCGGCCGCGTTGTTCCGACAGCGCTCACGTGTCACGGCGAGCGCGGCTACATCTCCGATAAGACGCCGACGCAGCCCAAACGCGGACCGGGGCTCGCGTTGGAGCAGCGCCCCCCGAGACAAAACAGTGTCGTGATTACGGCCCGGAACAAGGACAATGTGACTGTTTTCACACACGCACACGGGGGGGGGGCGGCTCCTTCAGACCTTGCTTTTCAATCCGAGGCAGTTCAGCTTGTTCTGGACACAGCTGCTGTTTACTGTCACTGTGGAAGGTCATCCCTGAAGCAACACTGTTTGCAAAGTCAATATGAGCCAATGATCATAGAAATAATGCACGGTTTAAAGGCCCTGTACCCCATTTTCTCCTAGTAGTGGATTGATGTCAGTTTTGAGTACATAGTAAAAGCCTATTTAATGTTGTGAGTGTGTGACAGCGTCCCTGATAGTGGTGAAAAGTGTTTAAAAACTCCTCCCTGTGAAGCTGGGGAAAGCGTTTGGACCACGGCTAACACGCTTAAAGGGGGGGTATTGGGCAAAATGGACTTTTTCAAGCTTTACATCATGTTATTATGTCATTCCCTCATTAAAAACATGCCTGAAGTGTTGCCTTGGCACATTCACGTATTTTTGAGTAATCTGTAAAAACTCTGATGGCGGCCATTTTAGGGACAGGTTTGCCTGAGTCCTCCTAGGAACGCCCCCACCTCCTGGAGACGCCTCCGAGCTTTCGTCACCAGCCGAGTAACCAACCACTGCCCCTCAGCAGAACCCCCTCCCCACTGATGCCACAGACTGCGTGTGGAGGGGGCGTGTCGGAAAGGCTCAGAGGTTCTTAAAGAGACAGAGGCCTATTTCAAGACATTCACTACAGCCATTTTGAGAGAGCAATTTTATACAAGGCAGTTATTCTAATTTACTGAATTTATAGACCAACAGAAGGTTTGGTCATCATTGTAGTGTGATATAGACTGATGCTATGTGACTGAAAAAAGAATAATACCCCCTCTTTAAGAGTAAAAGTACAAATACGACTGGTCAAATATTACTCCAGTAAAAGTAAAAGTTGCTCTGTCTAATTAGGTCCACATGGGCAAATAAAAACACAAAAAAAAAGGTGTACAGGGCCTTTAAGTGTATTTAACTATGTCAAATACCTTTTCAGTTTAGTTCAGAGAAATATGTGCTTTTACACAGTATCATTTCTGTTTTTGTGATTTGTGTGTTCAGCTCAGCTCAATTTTAGTCAGTGTCCAATAAATGCTGTCTTTAAAATCTAAAATGACTCAAATTAAGCATTTTATTTATTTGGGTGCATTGACATGACAAGAAAGGAAAAAAATCTGCCTGTGGATATAAATATCTTATTTCAAGTACTATAAGATGCTTTTGTACTAATGGCAGATTGTTTTTACTCACCTTCAAGGGCAACTGGTTGAAGATAGTGTAATGTTACTCAGTGGTTAGGGCTGAAGCTGTGAGGGCCAGTACGTCCTGTTCCTCTCCTGTTCCATCAAGCATATTTTCTTAAGATTCTGTGGTGAACAGCGAGTTCCTGTAATTAGCTATGGCTGTAATTGAATGAACTTATTTATTTTGATCTCATATATTATTGCACGTTAGGCTTTAGCATCATAACAAACTATGCTGACTATGTCTCCTCTTCTGAAGTATTTACATTCTACGTTAAGTTTTTATTTGGGAACTCACTGTCCACCATGTTGTCTTTAGGTTATTCAGATGGATCTGCGCTCATGTCCAAATGAAAAGAATCTGACGTGAACTGAAGTGTTAACACTCACAACTTCAGGTTAGCTTAGCCACATGGTGCAACGAGCCGATTAAGTGCTATAATGCTAACCTTCTATATACTTTAGTTACTCCTCTGTACAGCTGATAAGTTTATGTCTCTATTCCCCGATCTTAATGCCAGGTCTGAAGGGCCCTGAGTCCGCCCCGTCGTGTTAAGGCACCGCTGCAGTAAAGGTTTCATAAAATACTTTGTTTTCTTCAGGCACGTGTTCTAAGTGTTTACATTGGGCACAGTCGTAATTCTAAAAGGCACTTCGGCAAATACATCGCGTACAAAAAAAGGAAAATATCAAACTTATGAAAATAAGTTAACATTACAAAAGTGTCTCTGTCAGGAAACAATCATCAGCACTCATTGGTCCAGAGTTGTTGGTCCCGGCTGTTGCATAGTGCAGTCTAGTGTGAGTACTTGGGCAGGAGTGGTACTTTGACAGTCTTGATCTCTGCTATATGTGAGGACTTCTGGATGATGCAGCTGGTGGTCCCCGGGGGGCTGTCCTTGCCCTGGGCCAGGTTAGTGAGGGCCATGGCGGCGTTGATCTCCCTCCAGTAATTCTCGTCTTTACCCTTCACCTTGTCCTTGTGCGGTGGTGCCACGCCACTGCTGCCCCTGCTGCCTCGGCTGCCACTGCACAGAGGGAGGACATGCGTGAGACAAAGGGACGCTCTTTCTCACTGTGACATAACCCTAGGACTTAAGCTTAACCTGAGCTTGCATCTTTTATTATGGTTTTATTTAGGGCAAGAGCTAAATAGTGAGTGTGTGGACGTGTTGCACTGAATTTACCATTTGAAATTGCGTGTATGACAATATCAGGGCCCTAAGAAGTCTGCGAGAGAGTCTCCGCTGATGATCCACCTTTGAACATGCTACTGGTTTGCACATGAGCAAACGTTTGGTAAATGACCCCCAGTGTGTTTAACATGTTGTCATGTGACTGCCCATCAGCAAGTCTCTCTCCGCTAACTTTGCCTTTAAACCAAATTCTCGTAGTATTTGTGAGTTGAGAATCATTCTTGTGCCGTTTGTGCTGGTTTCTTTGAACCCGCACCAGGGGGTCTAGCCAACCACGTTGCAGTATCGCAGACTGTGGGAGGTGGCAACATTTGCAGACAAAAACAAGCACTTTTTATCTTTTTACCTTTTTTTTTTTTTTTTTTAACTAAATAACAACACAAAAATGGAAAAATACTAAGGGGTCATTTACCAAGCGTTTGCTCATGTGCAAAACAAGTAGCACATGCAAAAGTGGACCAGCTGCAGAGTCATTTGTGCATTCTTTAGTCACGTATCTTTCTCTCATTTACATATCCAATATGGGTCTTTAAAGCAGTACTAAGTAACTCTTCCCCCTAGAGGCCATAAGCGCAACTGCAGGTGTAGTAGCAAGTTACGATTTTTTAACTTATTAATTGTCTTGGAGAGTAAATACTACGCTGACAGGAAAGGCGAAGGGAGAGAGGGTTACTGTACAACCAATTATACAACGGAAATATTTTTTTTCACTCAAACTTGGCTGTAAATACTGTTTAAAGTGACGTTAGCCCGCAGTTAGCTTTGCCCGTTCTCCGCACCGGTGGCAGTCAAGTTGCAAACATGGTTTTCTGGCCAGAGACACCAGGGGGAGATGAAAGACCCTCCAATCATCCCATAAACACTTGTATTACCCCCACAGGGACTACGGAGAGGATTTATTATGGTAAACACGTTACTTAGTACTGCTTTAATATTGTAATATTGGCCATTTCAAAATGGTGAATTAGGTGCAATATGCCCACAAAATAGCGTGTTTAATTTTTCAGCTTGCACCTGTTATTCAGCATCTGTCTTGATAAATTACGACCGAGGTGTCGCTACAGACTTACAAACATGTAATATTTTATATAACATGTTTCAATACTAAATATTTGTTAGATCAGGAAGAATTTGACTTGATTAAGGCTGTATAGAACAAGTGCACGAGGTGAAGAAGTCAAAAAGTCTGAGGCACTCTGTACAATTTCCCATTAAAGGACTTTGAATTACATTTTTTAATTATTTATTTTTTTACTTTTGATTTCTTCACCTCCTGCTCTTGCTCTATACAGCCTTAATCAAATCAAATTCTTCCTGATCTTGCATTGCTGGCCCAGTCTTGGAAGAGCACCTGTTCGTTATCCTTCTACAACTACACGGACCCTCTGAAGTACTCAGGTCTCCTGTGTTGAACTAAATATTTGTTATTGTAGTGGTTTGTTGTTTTGTTCTCCTCAATAGATTTAAACTGGAGCATTCCCAGATTGATATCAGTGCTATCGTTTTTGGCATTGTAAAATCAATCTGGTTCTTACAAAGTTAGGAGGAGTTACCCAATCTTACAATATTTATTTGTGCGTGACGGTGCTAATGTTTCAGTTTTCTACACCTAAGATCTGGAGCAGCCATCCAGCAGAAGCGAGCCCGGCCACAGCTCAACACAACTGCTGAGCCGCCGCTACAGCGGGAAGGCGCTAGCTTTGGTGAGCTTCACTGGAGTCATGCTCTTTCTCATTTTTCCTTTTGTTTTACCATAAGTTAAGACCTTTGCAAATATTTCCCCACTGATGTCACAACTCATCGATTATAAATGCATAACATAATAAAATGAAAATAACAGGCCGATACTGTGCAGACGGGCTCTCTTTGAAATTCCTATCACATATTTGGAAAAGCCGACTTACTTGTCACACTTACTTGATCCATGGTCTGTGGTTTCTGAAAGAAAAAAGGGAAAAGAATGTTAATTTCTCAAACGTCGATTCCTCCGCGTCCCTCAGAACATGTCGGCTGGAGAAGGTGCGTGTTCCCGTGCAAACATGTGCGTCTCTGCCTTTTCTCCGCGTCAGAGTATTTGTGCGAGCGAAGACGCTGGGTGACGAATCGGACTCAGATGAAAGATGTGCGTTATGACTCATGCGCTCCGTTCGCTAATATTTTGTCGGAAAACAAATGGGGCCCGGCCAGCGCAATCGAAGCCGTCTGAGCGCTCACAAATGACTGAAAGGTTTGGAGTGGGGGAGAGACAGAGACTGATGGCCCAGTTCTTTTCCCTTTTTTTATATATCAAATGGGAGCAATCTCGGTAAGAATTTATGATAAGGCAAACCTACACACTGGAGGGTCATAGATGAGGGTCAATAAGAACAAACTTTAATTTTCCTCCGAGAGTGGGGTTAGCAATTTGGCGTGGTGGTGAACAGACTTTGTTTGTTATTTACTATGTACTGCACCTGCTTTTTGCACCACTTGAGCTATTTTGCAACATTGCCTGTAGAACAGCAATGGACTAAAGCGGGTGTTTTCCTCCACTGCATTCATCGCGGGCTAACTGAAGCTCGTTCATGCTAGCAATGTGGTTGTGCCTTTGGAGCCAGCTCCTACTGTACATTCAGAATAGGACAAAAATAAAAATAGAGAAAGGAAAAGCAGGATGACAAGTGGAGGTCAAAATGACAAAGCCTGTGTTCAATAATGACACGAAGAGGCAAAAAAGTTACAATGGCAAGTCTATGGGAGCCAGGCACTTCCGGAGCCAGCCCCCATTTCCTATTAGGGTTCAGCAGCTAATACTAAGTCCAGTATTCAGGATCTGAGGGGCTCAGAACTGCTCAGAGCAGATCTAATATTGGTTTAAGGGTTCAAAAACATGTGCTTTGTGTTTTTCCCATGACGCAGAAGGAAGTACAGCTCAGAGCGCTTCAACAGTAGAAGAAGAAACACGGAAGAAACAGCCAAAGTGCATGAATGAGGTCAAGTACTGTATTAGTGTGACCGGTGGACTTCTGCGTTGTGTAGTTTGTGCGTACTTATGAATGGGTTACATTAATCCAGATTTAATTTTAATGGAAGACCAACTATACAACATGGTTTAAAGCTGAAAAAAGTGGATTTCGCAAACATCACCTTTAATGCAGCTCACTAAAAAGTTATTGTGGTAAAATGTATGTAAAATGTTTAAACTTCAAGTAAACAGTGGCATCTCTGGCGATGTGGGCCAACTCAGAAAGAAGTTCTGAAGGCCGCATTTGGCCCCTGGGCCGTACTTTGTTCACCCCTGCTATAAAAGCACAAACAAACTCAAATTAATGCTGAACTAAAAATGCTTTACAAATCTGCCTGTTTCTAAAGGTTTACAAACGACTTTATTTATTGATGCCTCCTTGAGCATCTATTCCTAATGAGTTGATTAACTGGTGCTTGTAAATGCTTCATAAAGAGTCCTGCACCTCATATGAAACGCATTATCCGGAATAGCCAGGTCATTAAACATAGAAGCCGGGTGGAGAAAGAGCATGTGCGCCGCGGAGTGTGGGGGTGAGCGATCTCCACCTGCCTAGTGTCTCCTCCTCGTCCAGCTGTAGGTTGAGCCGTGCCCGCCAGCGATGACAAAAGCTTGGCGTTTGGCGAGGCGTCTGGATTTCCCCAACCCCCCCTTGAAACCATCTCCGTGAGCAAGCTAAACAACCCGCTAAGGCCCGCTGAGCTGTTAAGAAGTTCAGTCTGGGCAGCTCCATGACTTCACAGGCCCCGGGACTCACCCAAGATGACTGTTTGAGCCAAAGAAAGTGGGTCTAAGGTACTTTCTGGAAGAATTGTCCCAGCGCAAAAAGTACCAAAGATAAACACAGAAGAAGATTGTATTGCAAGAGAAGTAGAAGTAGTCAGAGTACTGTTTTACCGTTTACATTGAAGGAAGCATAATCACACAAAACTATGCTAGAACTTAGTTTCCAAGTGATGAAATGTGGAATATCAATCCTGAGGAACCAGCCTCAAGAGTAAATGTTGATCAGCCAGTTATACAGTTATACATTTTAACTTCAATTAAGATCTACAACAACAACATATAAGTGATTGCAACATTGCTAACATTGAATATCGCAAAGACGAATATTCCGTGATGAAACTTGGATCGAGCCAGGTTTAAGTTCATGGTCTTATTTTGATCATATACTGTATGGGTTACAAAGGGAATTTATAAACCTTGTTAAGTCAAACACTGGAAAGTTTGACTAAAGTCGAGATGTTGTTGCAAGAGTGTGGTCTCCCAAAAAGGAAATGACCATATCTGGATTCCAGCGCCAACAGAATCGCCCTTTGTGCTACACGTGGATACCGAATCTCTCGATGTTTGTGAATGGGGACACATGCGAAGACTGCGCTGTTGAAATTTCTTAAGGGTAAGATTGAAATCCAGCCCAAAGTCTCCTATAGAACTCGTTGGAAGCGGGTTTGGAGGTGGCCGGGACTGTTTTCAGATGTTCTCTTCGCTAACAGCCAGAGACAAACAGCCAAACTCTCCTGGTCTTCCCCAACGAGACGCAGAACACACAGCGGTATTAGCGCTCTGTTTCGTCACCTCTAAAGCCCTTTCGAAAGCGTTCCAAAGACCTGGATGTGGGCTCACGGCGAGCTGCTCCAAGCTCCTAAAGACTCCAGACGCCTCGCTCTCACTCTCTCCCTGCCTGTGTTGTTTCCCCCGACTGTTCCGATCGGGGTTCGCACAGCCCCGGGCTCAACGTAAGGCTGATTATGACATTTCCTGCACTTTTCTGTAATGGCTATATTCTGCAGAGAGGAGAGGCAGGTTTCACTCTCCCTGACTTTATCGGCTTGGTGCTTTGGTCGGGTTGTGTGTGAGAGCGAGATGAGGACATGATAGCCCGAAACCCAAACCGCAGACGGGATATTTCCGATTTGAATAAGTCCGATCGGTTCCAACAACATCTTTGCCTCTTTTCGCCGTGTTTCCCTCTAGTTTTATCTTGCATTATCGGTGGGACTTTTCACAGGTCATTCGTCCTCCGTGTTCCACTGAAAGGGTTTGTGGCGACACCCGCTGCTCTCGGTGCAAAGTGAATGAGCGCTCTCGGTCCGCCGGGCCAAGAGAAATGGAGAGTTTCCCGTATATGTTTTCAAAAAAGGGTTGGCTTTGTGCAGTCCAAAAGAAGCTGCAGGCTCCACTGAAGCACATGCATATATCAGGAAAATACATTTCATTGTACTCTTTTGTTTGAGGAGCTTTGGGGAGGTCATCGGATGGACAAAAAGAGCCTTTGATTTATTTTGTACACTCCTTATAGAATGTAAACAGAGATGAAGTTTACTTTAGTACTTGAGTGAACTTTTGAGGATCTGTACTTTACTGGAGAATTTTGTTTACGCCTCGACATTTGAACGATGAATGTAGTGTTTTCTGTTTGACTAAATGTCTATAAATATAAAGTCAATTTGCCTATGTGGTCCTAATTAGACAGAGCAACTTTTACTTTTACTGGAGTAATATTTGACCAGTCGTATTTGTACTTTTACTCTTAAAGAGGGGGTATTCTGCTTTTTTCAATCACATAGCACCAGTCTATAGCACACTACAATGATGATGAAACCTTCTGTTGGTCTGTAAATGCAGTAAATTAGAATAACTGCCTTGTATGAAATTGCTCTCTCAAAATGGCTGTAGTGAATGTCTTGAAATAGGCCTCTGTCTCTTTAAGAGCCTCTGACCCTTTCAGACACGCCCCCTCCACACGCTGTCTGTGGCATCAGTGGGGAGGGGGTTCTGCTGAGCTGAGGAGCAGTGGTTGGTTACTCGGCTGGTGACGAAAGCTCGGAGGCGTCTCCAGGAGGTGGGGGCGTTCCTAGGAGGACTCAGGCAAACCTATCCCTAAAATGGCCGCCATCAGAGTTTTTACAGATTACTCAAAAATACGTGAATGTGCCAAGGCAACACTTCATGCATGTTTTTAATGAGGGAGTGACATAATAACATGATGTAAAGCTTGAAAAAGTCCATTTTGCATAATACCCCCCCTTTAAGTACTAGTAACTCACCCCTCATTAAGAGCATGTCTTGTTTTGGCAACAGTAGAGTCCAAAATGTTGCGCAGTGTGCCTTTAAATATATAAACCTTCTACTTCTACTCAACTTTACTACTTTTGACTCGCTCAACCTACGTTCCACAGATAATTGAATCCTATTTTTGGTTTTCAAACGCCACAATCAGTGGTGTCAACAAAACAATGCTGAAACAATACGATGATCTTTTATTCAGTGCCAACAGTTGATTTAAAGCGCGTTTTCGTCCTTTGATCCCGCGCTCTCATTACACCCACATCACTCTGAAGGTTTGAGTCGACTTGAACGCTCCCCGTGGACATAGCGTTAGCTCAGTCCTCAGCTGGAGACGGAGATGTTCACTGCACTGGCATCAAAGACAAACAACGAGAGGATGAAGTGCCTCTCTTGTTGTGAAGTCACTGTGGCCTGTCAGAGCGCAGACTTTCCAAAGAGGCGAAAGTGTTTCCAGCCCGCACATGTGTGTGTGTGTGTGTGTGTGTGTGTGTGTGTGGCTACCACTGTCCAGATGGGCCACCGAGACAATGTTATTAGCACGTGGAGATAATCAACGGATAATGGAGTCAATTATAGCGCCTTCCAAAAGTCTTCAAGACACACTGCTGCCGCGGCGAAAAAAAAAAAAGCTGTGGTATTTCTCTGATTTAGGCGATTCACTGCAGGTGAATAAGGGGAAAAAAGTCCATTAAAAGATATTAGTTTGAATATTTGGCTTTAGATAGAGCCAGGTTTAAGTTAATGTTTGTAAATGTGCTGATTTAAGTTCTGAGGGGAATTTGGATCTCTGAAAAAGCCTTTAATATACTGTAAACACAAGAATGGAAAGTGTGGAGTCTGTACGAGCAGCTAAAGTGGAAATGTCATTGTAAGAGTGTGAAGAAAACCTCATTTCGAGAAAACGGGCCCTAAAGTTTTGTAATGTTTTTGCTGGAATGTCCGGGGACTTTGGCTGGAGTGATTTCAGACAATATACGACGTCGACAAAAGTTAACATCGTAAAAGTTTGAGTTTGGTCTATTTCTATCACATAAGGTAGAAAACTGGCTTAAAATCATTGACCACTCCATAGAATGGATGTTTTCTGCTGCAATATGCAATTAAATGTAGTTCCAAAATCGTCAAAGGTCATTGCACTAATAATTTCAGCCTTTATAAAACTCAGTGTTGAAAATAGTGTTTCGAAATGTTGCGTAACATTTCACCTGCTAAATATCAAGCATTTTTTTCTCACTACAGTTGTTTTTATGGGTGAAATATACTCAACATTCAAACCAATGAATGGAAACAAGGAATAAAGACTAATTTGCCCAACCAAAAACGCCACTTATCTCTATTTATTACAGTAAGTCTGAAGGAAAACTGCATGACAAATGATTCTGACCACCTCCATTAGGGCACCACATGCTGAACCCAAACCCCCGAGCTCCCTTTCGAATGAGAAAATTCCTCGGCGTGTACAAAAACTCCATTTCCAAAGCCCTGTGCCTAAAACATCTCAAAGTCACATTTTTGAAAACACGCCCTGTGCCAAGGACTCTATAAATCAGCCATAAATCACGCGGAGCTTTCATTATTCCTGCTACCGAACACTGCGTCCGCAGCGCTGTTGCCTTTGGGCGTCTCGGACGGCGGGGTTTCACGGACCGCCGACGGGGAAAGACGAGGAGGAGAATGGAGGGTCTTGGCGTTGAAGCTCCAGGGCCAAAAATACGATCTCACTTAACATCGCCACGGGATACCGTTTCACTTGGTCAACTCATATATTTCATCTTCGTTTTCGAGTAATGGAGGTTTATTTCTGAATAAAAGACAGAATTGAGTGAAGCTGAGACAGTTAGGCCTGTAATGTTTTGTGATGTATCGAATCGTGGCTTTGTAACATTGTATTTGTTTGACCACCTTGGATCGCAATACATTTAAATATTACACTTATATCACAATACAAAGCAGAGCTGGGACAAAATATCGGATCGGATTTGGATTGCAATACTTTGTGCTGCAATACCAAGTATCGATACATTTTCAAGTATCCCAATATTTTCAGTACATGTGTTTGGAGGCATTTTTATCCTGCCCTCCTTTGTTTTACAGTAAGAGCACTTTACATATTGTGTGACTGACTGCACTTAAAACTTCACTAAATGTCAAATTGAATTGGGTTTATAAACTTTGGACACATGACAATTTTCTTTTTTAAAAACATTTTAAGGTAAATATATTCTTACAAATCATAATTACTTCAAATTGGCCCCTGAGTGTCGTGATACGTATCGGATCGTGACAAAAGTGGATCGTCCCAGCCCTAATACAAAGGTTATGATTGAGTGACTAAATCTAATGATTATGACTTTGAGAGTGTTCTCCATATCAGTTTGTTGTGGATTGATATAAACTTTGAAGAGAAGTGTGAAGGCTGGTATTACAACTGAGCCCTTTTCATGTCTCATCAGAGTGACCCTCTTTCCAGTTTAAGCCTATGGACCGTCCAGTATATCTCAAGCAAATACGTCTATATTCAAACCTTTTCATTTGGATCATCACTGACACTGATCAGATTTTTCTAAACTTCAGACACGTACCCCTTGAGTTATTCTGCATATCCCTATAGTACCCGATCCGTATTACAGTCTGGGAACCACTAACTACTGGAGTAATAAAAACAAACCTAACACTAATCATTTCTTTCATGTAAGAAATATCTGTTGTGGCCGCCATTTTGAATGCAGAATCATTTAAACGCTGTGGAACTGTCTAATTTCAGACACAAACCATGTCAATTACACAGCACATAAACTAGTCTGGTCTTTTGTATATTTGCTACAAGGTCTATGTACGACTAATACTTTGTTAGTTTGTGGGTATTCTGTAAACTAAAGCAGACCAAAAAAAATAAATAAATAAATAAATAAAAGAAAATATTGCCAACATGGATGGTGCTGTGGGGTAATGAAGGCCAAAGACGGAAAGTGACAATGAGCATGTTCTGACAAATTACAGGGAGTTAGATCCACCTGTGAAACGGCGTGCACCAGAGCGGCTCGCTGCCATCATTACCATCTGGAGCTGTTGTTAGCAACATGCAACTGTAAACAAGGCCGGCCCCCGCTCTCTCCAACCAAAGGCCTGGGTCGAATTAAGGCAAAGAAAAGCACAAACAAAAGCATTTATGAGCTGGCTGCCGAGCACAATCATTTACATTATGAAGGATAAATGTTGTGGTACGAAAACCTGTTTATGATATGACTCTGACGGCTCCGAGTGATCAGCTCCATGTTTAGTCCAACGTGCATGTCTGGAGGGAGGGCTGCGCTGTCTGCTCCGTTCCAAAGATCAAAAATACATTTCACAGACCTCTGACCTCATTAAGGCACTTTGTTTCGACAAGTTTAAAAGATGACTCAGAGGTGGGTTTAGGAAGGATGAAGGATAGCAAGAGGACAAATCTTCCTTTGGGGTCAAAAACGTTCTTCTAAACCTGTAGAAACAAACTGTACAATATGAGGAAAAAGTGGCAATATTCAAAAAACTAGTATGATAAGGATGTCGTCGTATTGTTTTTTTTCTTTATAGAATATAGTGTCAAACCAAGACCAGAGTCAAAGCCAAGCAAACGTGGAAGTAAATTAGCATAAATGATGGCTAGAACAAACCATTTTCCCCATATGTTTTTGTTCTAGGCTGTGAGCACAAATGTGTAAATCTCAAGTCAGATGGAAGACCTCAGTGCGATAACAATACTTCATACAGAATGGTTCGCCAGACTCCACAAACGTTGACCATGAATCACCTAATAGCTTCTCGGATTTCTACCAAAGCAGAGGCAGTACCGAAAAATGACTCCAAAGTTTACCGTCAGCAGGTGAATCATTGCGCTGAAGAGGACAAAATACCGTGCTATTCTGCAGAAACGGTCATTGTCATCCGCTTCAAAATGGTGGACGCGCACGCAACCGGCCAGTCTGAGCCTTTTCTGAGCCATTTTCTTCCAATCTTTAGTTTGACCGCGGCCCAAGCTAAAGTTTAGGGTTGAGAGCGTAAAAGCGTTCACTCGCCACTCGGCTTGGCCCGCCGTACCCGATTGATCGTGTCATATTTTTTCGTTTTTTTTTTTGAAGCAGTGGCAGGTCTGTAAACGAAAGCCAGAGCCGCCTTTGGCATCGCCGCCTTGTCCGCGCGCTGCCAGCTTTCGGATCGCCCTCGCCGGCGCTCTCTCTCGGGTGGTGAAACGCTCCGAGGTCCCGTATAACTTAAAAAACTGTCAATTCGAGTCTGTTCGCCAAAGACATCATCCGCGGTGTGAACTTAATGCTTTCTCCATTCGCACTGACAACGCTTTTAGCAATGCGACACCGGAGGAGGGGAAAGAAGAGCACTACTTATATTTAAAAATGTATTTGTCTTGATTATGTCATTTACTTTCTAGCACTTTCCAAAACAAACATGTCAAGTTTTGAAGGGAAAAAAAGCAATAAAGTTCCCCAAAACATCACATAGGCCTAAAGAAATGAGAGGATTTGACGCATCCTTTTCCAAATTAGACATATTACTTTTCAGGGCAACACATTTAATCACAAATCTAAATCCCTATTGGGTTGGTTCCAATATAAATGATATATGTTCTATTAAATGTAAACAAAAATCTGTTTTCTTTTGCTTTTTTTTAAGACCTAGAAAATACAAAATCAGATACAAAACAGGAAAAAAATGGAAGAAAATCATAAGGAACAGCTTATGAGCTAAAGGCATTTGAGACCTTCAAATGTATTTTTCTGGAACACTGAAGAGGCACCAAGAGCCCCCCAGCGGAGGCGTCACAAGGGACAAACAAGGAGGTATCTGGGAAAGACTCGCAGCTAAGCCACACAAGCCTCTTTCCCTACTATTGTTCCGACTAGTGTTCGTTCACTGAAGAATAAGACAGATTTTATCCGCCTGCTAGGCTCTTCCCAGGAGATGGTGAGAGTTGTGGCGCGGAGGGAGCTGTGCAGGAGGAACTGACCAGTGCAGGACACCATGCTCTGAAACAGGGACAAACTCAGGAGGTGCTGCACCGTTTCAGAGGATCACTAAAGGCAGTGCTCACTTCCTTGTAATCATGACTAAAACTGAACTATTTGAAAATAGTCAATGAGTTTCAGTCTCAACCATACGCTGAATGTCTCTCCCTGCTCTCCAGAACCTTTATCTGCAGCATCTCGTCGATTGAACGTGTCTGCCAAATATGAATTAAACCTCACTGACATTGTCAACGTAATTGGTCAAAACAATTTCAGTCGAGCAACAGTGACGTCTGCGATCTTAATGAGCCACTTTTCTAAACAGCACATCTTTATTATTGACCGAGCCAGACAGATCGCGACAGAACCGCGGCTGTTTTGTCTCGAACACAGCCGAGCGTCAGAGCTTCCACTCAGCTGGATGGGGGGATAATAACAGTGTGTGTGGAAGTGCCAGCTTGTCCTTGTGTTTACGAGCATCGGTAAACAGAGAGAGAGAGAGTGAGAAAGAGAAAGAGAGAGAGTGTAATCAGGGCTCTCCTTAAATCTGCCAAAATGAGGGAAGCGTCTCGGTGCGGACGGGTGTCGCAAACAAGCTAAAAAAGACCCAACATCATCATTACCCCAGCAGCAGATTAGGCTGTGGGACTGGAGATGAGATGGAGTGACTCATCGCGGACTGGAAGCAGAGGTTAAGGGGAGAGTTGAGCTTAACGACGTAAGTTACAATCTGGCCAACAGACAGAATTATCCTGCGTTTATGGGCTCTGACCAAAGATCGAGCGTTGTTTAGGGAATGGAGAGCATGGAGACATCAGCGTCAGGCAAGATACGTATCGTGGACGGGTACATTTAGCGATTTCCTGATCCTGATCTGAAGTTGTCAAAATGTCATAAATTAAAAAGTTTGGTAAAGGCTGGGCTTGTTTTTTTTCTTTTTTTTCTATTCCGTTGCATCAAAACAAAGATGTTACGGGAGAAAACTAGCCCAAAATGTCAGTCTCGAAATTGACCACAACATGTAAAATATGTGTTTCCAATTATTCTCAATTATTCTATTTTCTGGCGTTTGGAGAATAGGGCAGATTTCCCATAAACATCAGAGAAAAGGGGATACTGGGGGAGACTTGTGCGAAGTAAAGACACTAAATTGACCAAGTAAATCTCGAGACATCTTCTCCAACTCTTCACAACGGGTGAATACAATCTTCCCACGGCTGCATCAGGTCGTGAACATCCTGGATGACTGAGGTTTATCCGAGGTTGGGCCGCACAGTCATTAAGTGAGATCAATAACATGATCTCCTGCGATATTTATGACAAAATGAAGCAAGGCTCGTAATTTGGGAAGTTCTTGCTTGGTGAAAGCTTGAAATGTGAGCGCGCCATCTGCAATTTTAGGACAAATAACACAAGGATCCCTGAGGCTCTTTGCACGTGGGATGCTAAACTGTATTTCGCATTGGAGTGCACAAACTAGGAGATAATGGTACTTGGAGAAAGGCATCTATTAATGCAGTGGTTTCCTGTGTTAGTTCAGCAGTTACTTTCACTCACCCTCTCTCTTCCTTGATTCATATCTTGGCAATCTTCTCACGAAAGTTTGAATTGCAATTTGATCGTTTTCCAACACGGTTCATCCCTGACATGGAGGATGACTCTTTTCTTGGCCTATCTATTTATTTCCTGAAATGAGACGCTTGCTGTATGAGTAACATTGATGGAACCAACATATGAAAAATCAGCTCTCCACTGGGAGCTGGTACGGCTTGCATTGTCTTGGTCAACTTCTCTTCATTCACATATTTCCGTATTTGGAATCCTCTGAAGATTTTCCAAATTTGGTAATGACTTCTGGCTGCGTAAACTGTGTGTGGAAGGGCCCATTTTGGTTTTATACGGGTGACATCACAGCACATTGTCTATGGCTCTTGTCTGCGGTGCACATTAGAGAAAACGACACCGGCCACAAGTAAACATTATTCAAATTTGTAAGTGTTTTCCTCTGCCCGCGTGTATCCTTTTTAGGGGCGCTGAAGGCCAAATGATATGTTTGCACTCTGCTCGCTGCATAATTATGTTACAATTCTTCACAGTGGTAGGTTTGAACAGGCCCGGGACGCTCCGAGTGGAACTGACCTCACCTCACTTCTCTCACTGAGGCCATGTATCGGTCCCGTGGGAACAGCCTCTGTCTTTGGGGACAGATAAGCACGGACAAAGTTATTCAAAACGCCGAGGCTGCAACAAAAAACGTCTCAAATCAGCGCTCTCGCCGCAACAGTGGAGCGATCTCTGTGTCTGCATAGGTTTCCTCTACCGCAGAAAACATGTAAAATAGGGTACACTCCAGGCCAGGAGATTCTGAATCTCTGGACTTTTCCTGGACAGATACATAAAATAAACTCAACGACGCCTTTCTGTTTTCTGCATGGAAACTGCATGCTCTTCCTTTGTCTAATGGGTTCCAGTTTCCAGTTTCCCCAACCAACCCAAAACATGCACAATAATCCCACTGCCCACAGCTCCTGACAGGTTTCTGTGAGGAACTGCTTCTTCTACTGCTATGACTACTACTTTGCAAACATGCCAGCAACAGCAAACAGGCTCTT
The DNA here is from genome assembly GCF_951799975.1 of Gobius niger. NCBI lineage: Eukaryota > Metazoa > Chordata > Actinopteri > Gobiiformes > Gobiidae > Gobius > Gobius niger. The sequence continues at coordinate 21,338,502 of NC_136869.1, forward strand.
AATGCTCAGCTAGACACCAACAATGCTATTTATGCTGCAAGTAAACAAAACAAAGCCTTGAGGAGAGAGCCTAATGTATTCAAACATCATGTTTGCCAGGGACAGGCAGAAACTGCAGCACATTGTGCGAGCTGTTGAGAAGGTGATCCCATCTCTCCAAGTCCCACACGCCTCCAGAGCTCGGGGGCATGCAGATCGGGTCACAGAGGACACATCTCACCCTGGACAGAAACGTTTGACCCTCTCCCCTCAGGCAGCAGGCCATGGTCCATCCACACCAGAACCTACTGCCACAAAAACATGTTTTCCTCTCTGCCATCAGACCCATGAACACTAAAAACCTGTTAGCTGCTATTTGCATTGTTACATTTGAACTACGTGATTATTCACCTCACATCTGCCACTTTGTCACGCTGCTGTTTGTCAGGACATGTATATTGTGTATATGCAGAAGTTAGATAATTTTACTATATTGTTTATTTTCTATCCTATTTTGTTGCATGCCCTTATAAGACTTGTTATTTATTGGACAAGTGTGGTTTAATGTACCCTCAGTTCCGTCATCATTGCTATGACAGTGACTGTGTCCTGAAGAGTCATGATTTAGAAGAGATCCCTTTAAGAGGCCTCATTACTCCACGCTGCCGCGCGTCTATGTTAAGAAGTGCATATAAACAGTCCGCACTGATGTTTGTCTGTTCACACTTGTCCAGTGTCTGGCCGTCCTCTCTTTAGCGGTCACGAGCCAACTTCCCATCGCCCAATAAGCCCTTTTCTTCCCCATTCTCTTCCTCTCTCACACGGCCACCTTTCCATTCGCCTGCACCGCACTTTAATGCCAGGATTAGACTTTCCCTTTGCCAACTTCCATTTGTTCCCATGTTGCACACGCCCAGAGCCTTTATAGAAATTGCAGATATCCACGGGGGAAAGCAGTTACTCGGCTATTGTTGTCCAAAATGGCTCACGCACCGGGCTAATCACTCAAAGTTCATCCACACGTAATGAATGGGTTTAAAAGTATCAGGATTTTGGAAGGGTGTAGCGAACGTCTAGACTTAAGAGCAATTTGGACGCAGTGGAAGTGGAACTGTTCAAAAACTTGAATAAAATGGAAAAAATCTAAATCTATATGTATACAGTATATATCCTCACTACTCCACATTGTAAAGAAACAGTTAGCATCTATCCAGTGCATTGAAGGATGAGTGTTGAAACATTTTTAATATATATTTATATAAAGCAAATTTCAGCCTTAACTAGTTGACGAACTTAATAGAACCCTGTATAAACATGACCCAAAGTTGACAAAGGATCTCAAGCCATTATCAGTGCTGGCTTGTTTTAATATTTAGGATGTTTCGCCTCTCACTTCATCAAGATTTAGTCAAATAATGCATTTAGTCGACAACTTTACATTTATATAAAGATGATCAGATTTGATAAAGGTTCACAGCTTCATGAAGCTTCTCCCAAATGATAAGGGACCAGATTTGTTCCTTGGGCACTGAATTTGAACTAAAAATAGAACATTTTGTCTTCGCTTCAGCCATCATGACCTACTTTTAATTTAGTTTTGATCGATTTTGATCTGTTTTGATAATTATTCTATGTACACTTCTACTGTTCGTGTTAAAAGGAGAGGTGGGGTAAGGCTACATAGTGACCTCGAACGCCTGCGATGTGCAGAACTATATTCTATCAAGTCAGTTTATTTCATTAAGAGTGTAATCAGGCTTTATTGAGAGGAATGTGGTGTGAAAGGCAGGCAGAGGACAGATATAGCCCAGACCCGTTTTGTGTAGTAGGACCCATTCATTAGGCTTGTTCGGGAGAAATGGAGCGTGCGGTACAAGTCCATTCATTTGATGTGCGTTCCGCCTGTGGTTCCGCACTGTTCCGCAGACCCTAAAACCGAGCCAGGCCAAATACCCCGAGACCAAACTAATGTGCTCATCGCTATCTTTGAACAGATAAATACACGGTACCGCTGCTTCTAAACGGCAAACCGCGACGTGGCTCCATCTCAAAACAATGTCCTGTCCCGGCAACCCCTGTATTACGCTATCTGGTGGAGCGTCGAGACTAGACAGAGGAGGGAAACTTTTCACCACAAACAAAGGAGACGTATGAGGTAAAGCACTGATAGAGAGCGGAGAGTGAACAAGGAAACCCCTCTATCTAGTCTACATTGATGAACTGTAAGAGATTGTGGTGTGGATAATCAATTCTAGTTTTGCTTTCGCCGAAGGGATGTATCAAACTCATTTTCCATGATTGCGTAAATAACGGATCAACGTTTTCTTGAACATTAACAAAATGTCATTTGGTGGCCCGAGATTTGATCATATATATATCTTTTTCTGTATCCCCACCGCTTTAGTTTTAAGACCGGCGAACGTGACTCAATAGAATCACTCCATTTGGACTATAGGAACGATCTTTCTTTTCCCATCGGTATCGCCTCAAAAATCTCCATTTGGAACGAGCCTCTCCTGTACTTCTACTCAGGGGCTGATTCCCCGAGCCTTTCGCGAAGCCCCGAGTGTGGAAAGACACCATCACCGCTCCCATTTCTGGATTTGCGACTGGATACAGAGATTGCATTCATCAAACTTTTGGGAGTGTCTCGCTCGCATTGTCTTTCCCCCCTCATTGCTCCGGTGCATTGCCTGGCCCCTGAACTGGATACTGCTAAGACTTTCCAAGATGGCTGGTGTATAAATCATCGCAGCAGGTTTTTTTCTCTTTTGGACGCGGAACGACAAGGACATGAGTAAAGTCGCGGAAATCCAGCCATCTCGCAAGCCGTGATAGACATCTAACATTATGGCAACCGACTTTAAGATTTGTCTTCGCTTTTTTTTTTTCACATCAAGACAAGGAAGCTAAACATTGGCGCCTTTTTTTCCACATTACAATCACCTCTCCGGGACCTGCCTGACTTTGACCGGCTTTGAAACGGCCCTTAGGATCTCAGCAGCTGCCGTCGAAAACGCTCTTGTTTTGCTTGAACCCGATTCTGAGAAAACGATGTGTTAAACATGGCCCTCTCGAGAAATAAGTCACTCGCTGTTAAGTCAAAAAAAAAAAAAAGATGTCAGTGACTTCAGGTCCACGCGCGGCCAAAAACAGCAGATAGAGAGTCATGAAATGTAGTAACGGGCAAATATTTGGGCAAAGTGGACACATAAATTGCGTTCGAAATGACTTTTGGGGGAGAAGCAGAGAATGAAAGTGACTCAAATATTTACAAGGCGGTTTTGATCCGCGGATTTTCAGAGGCCTGTAAAAAAAAAGAAATCCAATCACTGGAGACCGACTTCTGGTTTACAGACCACCTTTCACACACGCTGCGCTATTTAGGCTTCTTGTTTTCCAATGGGTTGAATGATCTCCCTAAATAGAGCAGAATGAGGAGGACGACTGTTAATGTGCATGACTGTAAGAGTTTCATGGTGGAGTGGTGAACACACTTTGAGAGCGGAGCACTTCAGGAGCGATTCACTGTTGGATTATGGGCTTTAAAAATATGGACAGTGTCGAATCAATTTTGCGTTTGTCTCCTTTAATCGGTCTGGAGAACTAGAAGCGTTATTTATATTGCATTAATGACGGGTTTGCAGAGGGACGATATCAAACAAAAAAGTACTGCCTGTTTTCCCTTAAGAAATACTTGGGGCAAGTTCGTAGGAGACGAGAGAGCAACCCAATAAGTTCATTAACAGGAAATTTCTGCTCACTGCCTAAGTTCATTATTTAGGAACAACTTTTCGGTGCTATGCCGGTGAGCAAAATCCAGAAAGTCTTTGTCCGATTATGGTACTAAAGCTAAACTAATTCCTTTTGCAAGTGATGAAAATGAGTGTTTGCCTTGGGGTATAGGCTGCCAACCTCGGCTTCTGAAATCGCACTCCTAATTCCAACAGTTTCAAGAAAGAGAGTTGAAACCCCAAGTCCAATCTCTATGAAGTTCACTTACTAACAGGTTCTATCCCTGCTCTTATTCATCTGGGTCTAAAATAATGAGGCTAAGTCAGAAAAGCACATTCTAAGTAGTGTGGTTGAAAGCACTCAGACCTTGCCCCCAAAACGCTGCCACTTATTTGGTCCACGATGATGTATAGGACTTTCGACGGGCTCAGAGTCTGGTGCGGAGCGTGGAGCACATCCCCGCGCCAGATTCCTGCCATTTAATATCCCATTAAAGGCTAATTTGGCGCGGCCCTCTGGCGTGTGCGATGGAACTGCGCCGTTCTCCTGTTCGGTGAAATTCCCCGCGGGCCTGGGGGCTGGTGGAGGTGTTTGGACTGGACGCGGCTGCATGTGGATATGAATACATTTGTGTGAAGTTTCCATCGGAGTAAATCGACTCCCTCCATCTCCTGCCACGTCTCACTGCCCTCTGTGGTCCCCGATAAGGGGGACAGGCGGCCAATAGACACACCGCCAGCTGGAGCACAATGGGCCTATAAGGAATAATTACGAGCATAAAGGAAGCCTATAGCTGGGATTTAGTTTTAATGGCATTACAATGGGGCTGGAATGGATTTATTACATAAGTCACTATATAAAATACACATTTATGAAAGGTCTTTGTACAGGGCAGAGGATATCAGGAAAAGGGGAGAGACCTGGGAGAGATGGGGTAGAGCAGGGGTCCCCAACAAAATCAACTCGAGGTCCGGAAACTTTTCTTTCGTAACTTTCGACATATGTCCAGGGTCCGCACATACGCAGTCATCACTCTTGATAATGTTAAAACATGAGCACTGGTTGTATACTTACATTTTATTTCACTGTTATTCAAATTGTTTCGATAATTTTTTAATTCAGCCTGAGAAATTAATTATATTGAGAGGATGAAATGGCTTTGGGGTCCGGACTAAAGCCTCTCGAGGTCCGGATCTGGACACAGGTCCACCAGTCGGAGACCCCTGGGCTAGAGCTAAGACACTTACATTTTTTAGGGAAAACATTTCATATTGTTTGAAAAGAGTGAATTCATATTGTTACGGGGGAATCTTTGGACAAGGCCTGATCAGACGTTATGAATCTGCCTAAATGTCCAAGGACCTCCACAGTTTTACTTAATAGCAGAGCTGAGTTTATAGTGAAATCAATACTGACTAATCCAACATCTGATCTACGTAAATCCGTTGTACAATTGTATAATGACAATAACAGTTCTTCTTCTTCTTCATGTCTCACTGCGTGGGCAGGAATGAATGACAATTGTAGATGAAAATGTAATGTCGGAGTTGTTACTGGACACTTCAATCAATCAACTCAAACTTCAACCCTAAAAAAAAGGCTAAATATGTAAAAAGAGAGAATGATTTCCAGGCTGACATGTCCCTAAGGAAATGAAGTCAACCTGTGTCCATAACCACTGGATTACAGGACAAATGCGCTTTTTATTGGAGCTCTTTGCGTTCGCTTTGGCGCCAGCTCAGAGATGGACGAGATCGGAGCGGCAGGGCAGGTGTTACTTCCCATGAGTCAACGGCGCTGTGGAGAACTTCCCACATGTGGACGTAACGCAGTAACACTTGTGAGAAAGATCCCGAGAAATCCAAGAGCGAATCCGCCATGAAGCGCTGAGATGAAATTGTTAAGAGCGGATTAGAAACGCAAGGGCAGGCCAGGTACATGAATCCTGCCCTGTTCAGTTGGAGCAGGCTATGGTTTTAGGCCAGTTTGTTTGTCTTAACATCTGGAAGCAAAGAAATAGGCTTTTCTACACAATAAAGGGTTTTAACATTTCATTCAAATTGATGTCTCTAACTTAAACAGTGCTTGAAGTGGGAGTAACAAGTCTCTCCTGGTCCATCCGTCTCCGTTTCCCTCGCCATATGTGAGTCCCAGCAGGTGCCGGGCCTCGCTGTGAAAAATGTGCTCCGCTCAGAAAGTTTGAAGAATTTGAACACGGAGGACTGCTGCTGTCGCAGGACTTTGACCCTAAAATCCGAAACACATTTGGCCTTGCATTGCAATGTAAGATGTTTATTTCCACGGCGCCACATTAACATATCAAAACTTTTCAATGGCACCGTTGTCATCATCCATGTTGTAAACTCAAAAAAAAGAATGATTTTGCTGAAATAGAACAACAGGTACTGACGTCAAGATTCATTTAAATGAAATGTTCGAAACAAAGCGAATCGTCCCCGAACAAAGTGTACATGTGGGCTGCACACCGATACAAAGTGTAAAACTGAAGCAGTGGCAGCGAAAGAGAGATAAGTGTTATCTCAGTCTGGAGGGAACGCATTGTCGCAGAACGGCCTTCTCCAATGACGTAAACGAGAGCATTTAGAAGATTAGAGTAACTTTAGTGAACTATAGTTTGCTAAGATTTATGCTGAAAGCTTTCAATAGGGTTTATTCCTATGTAAAGTAAACAGTGGAGGGCAGCATTTCACCAGGAAGTGTTGGTGCATTGAGAAACTGAAGAGTCAAAGACAATTTCCCTCAGCAGAAATATGTGAGTGTTTTCTTTAACATGACATGCATACAGTGTTCCTCAGGGCAGGATCAGAGACGTGAGGCCCAACAGTAGTCTCAAAGACAGCATGTTGTGTCTGGACATTGGGGTCAGAGGAGCATTACTCTGTGTGTGTGCGTGCGCTGTGTAATAGAGCATATTTCTGTCCTTTCAGCAGTCACAAGAAACACATTTAGCAACACAAACATTATTAAATTATAGGAGCAAGGTGGGAGAGAACAGTGGGAGCTGGCCGGGCTGGTGTAACACAAAGACGTCGGACAGCTGGAAATAATGGAGACGGAGCAGGAATTCAAACAAAAAGTGCAGATGTGAGGGACCAAAGCTCGCAGTGAAGGATGTCGTGTGTAGTGTCGATTGTGCAGAGGAAAGAATGTGAGAAATGTGGCGTCTTACCAGCGCGATAAACAAAGTTGGCCTCCGCCTCGGAGGAGGAGGGAGAGAGCAGCTCGTCCTCGTACTCGTTGGAGCTGAACGAGCCCGAGTGGTTCCTCCGGCGAGCGTCCATGACGGCGTTGGCCACCATGACGTGGCGCAGCGAGTCGTTCAGGTAGCGGTGTAACAGGCTGCTCTTGTATTTAGGCGGAGACACGTAGTCGTCAGGTTCAGCCGCCGAGCGCAGCCCGGCGCCCATTCCCATGGCCATGCCCATCATGGAGGCGCCCTCTTTCTTTATCACACTCTGGTACATGGGCTTGTTCAGCTCCTCTGGGCCGCTCTGTGTCCTCTGAGCAGTGTCCACATCTGGGATAAAGATGGAGGGAGAAAGGTCAACACCTGTAGCACCGGACATGGACGAAAACTGCCCCAAGAAAGATGTGGTTTTATGTTTCATTAAAGCATATTTCAGTCTCATGTACTGTTTGATTATGAACATTTAGCAAATTACGTGGCAGCTATTATGTTACCATGAATCACTATCCAGCAATGTGTGTGCTGTAACAACACTGTTTTCAAAATGTCCCTTTTAAATCAAACAGACCTTTTCCTATTTCCTTATGTGCTCCATGTTCATAACCACTACCAAAGCAGACTGGTTATTTTAGACTAATCACTAAATACCAGCAGAGGGAAACTTCTCGCAGGCCTTCTGTTCTTGCCCTGTTATTGGCATTGCCTCAAGTACAAAAAGCCAGGTCGAGACTTAAGACATATTACCAAACCATAACGGATGGTAGTCCATTTCCTCCTCATCTAAAGTGCCCGTGCAGAAATAAATAATTTCCAGCGCGCTTTGCGGCTGACGATATTGAACTGAACACAGGTCCCTACCTGATGAAAGAGAGGGGAAAGATAAAACACAGGACTGAAAAAACACACGTCCTCTGGCAGCACAAAATCAGGGAGAAGTTCACTCCAGATTCTGTCGCTGCCAACTCTGTAATTTTGTAATTTAGGCAGGTTGGACATTTGATTCAGTCTGGGCCGAATTAGAATTATAGCTCCCACATATCAAAACCACATGTAGGTAAACGCCTCCCTCTCTCTCCTTCTCCCTGCTCTGTTTGAGGAGGAATCGTCTGTCTGAATGGGTACGTCTGGATGTTGACCACATAGGCTGTACAATAATAATAGTCATGATAAGGCAGCGCTGAGTTAAAGAAGTAAAACAGTCCTCCAGAAAACAAGATGTGCTGTGTCCCCTGGTAGTCACACCATCTCACAAAAGTAATTTAAAACTGGTTATGGAGGAGTTAGCGTAGATAGCATTGACCCTAAAATGGAGCCTTGGGGAACACCCGTTACAAATACAATAATGGGCCTGAAAAATGCGACAAGATTAGGCATTCACGGTTAGATAAAGTAACATTGTAAGAAGCTATATTCTGGTAATAGAAACAGTTAGCTCTGCACTACTGTACGTGTCAAACATGCTGCTCATTTAGGGACAGCAGGAATGTTGGCCGGGTCAGTGGGGTCAGCTCGGGGCCCATAAATAGCCGGTGAGACAAAAGCACAGGCTTAAGAACATAATGGCGGGCTCTTTGTTGGCGCCCTCACAGAAGTGGGAGCAGCCTGCGGACAAGCTTCACGACCATAATGTGACAAGGAGAAGAGTCGGGCAGATATACCGAGCCTCTGGTGGTACAGCGGCCTGCGGCGCACACAATGCAAACAGCGCGCGCACATTCCACAGTCAGCCACACGCTCGGCTGCTCCCCCTGGGAAATGTAATTAAAGATTCCTCACACCAAAGCACTCGTCCGCTTTGTTCGTCTCTCAGTGCGTGAGGGCATGTGTTTGACTTTTTTTTTCTCTCTTAAGGATCATGTTTTAGGGCTCGGTCTCCCTGGAGAATCAGCAGTGTAGAACTGAACATATCAAACTATATCACAACTAAATGTATCAAACTAAACTAAACATATCACAATAACATGAAGGTCCTCCATGTGCACTGGAAAAGGAGAAGGCTTTTCAGGATTACATTTTTTTCTCCTGAAATATCAGAATTTGTGCTTAATTTGAGTAGGTGTGGACCATCTTATCGCCAATGGAACAAGAATGTTTTTTCTTGCCTTTGACTTATTCCTGTGACTGTGAAGGTTCCCTCCAAGTGCTCCAGTTTCCCCTGCCTCTAAAAATATGTACAATAGCTTCCCTGTGGGGCCAGGACTCCCCCGGAAATGGTGAAATCTCAATGGGATTTTCCTGGCTCAATGAAAAAGTGAAAATGGCCATGTGCTCATTCTGACTTATTTTTGTCCTGTTTTATAATGTTGCCAAAATATCACAAAGTAAAACATAGCATTTGCGTCTCCCTTTTGTCGCTCATGTCGTGTAATGTTTTCAGTATGTTTGCAGTAAATAGTCGCTGACCGAGCAGGCAGTCATTTCCAATTGCAGCCTGGGAGACAGAGGTTGGCTCAGCGGGGTGTCCTAATCACAGTGTGTCGCAGCCCGGCGTCTCAGCTGGGCCACACACTCTCCTCTCTCACAGCAGCAGCAGCAGCTCTGCCGGGACAAACCTGGCACAACCTTTGGCCTTCATTCACTTCAGGACAAGGATTACAACGGCGGGGCACGGACGAGGATGTAAGGCTGAATTACAGGTCACGGTGGATGGAAAATCATAACTTCAACAAGCAACGCCATTCCATTCTGACGTGGTGGAATCCGTGTGGCAAGATTTAGTGAAATGAACTGAATTTCAGTGAATTTCAGTGAATTTCAGTGAATTTCAGTGAATTGTGATTTAGTTTCGAATTGTGAACGTTGCAGGTGAGAAATCCCATGGGGTCAGATGAAAAGTATATAGTTAATCTGCGGATTTTGAGAAACGACTATATCAAAATCAGATAATGGACTGTAAGCGATGTGGTGTTCAACATTTGCGGATTATATCTTGGATTTTTACTAATGTGTGTATGGTTTCATTTGTTGATATATTAGTTAGAAAGATTTTATGATATTAAAAAGAGGATTTTGGATCGTTGGTTTTTGAATAAGATATTTAAAAAAAAAAAAAAAAAAAATCAGGTAGGAATTAAATATTGAAAATCCCTCTTTCAAAATAGTCCAAGAATGGAAAGTTTGGAGTCTGTCGGAGCTACTAAAGTGGAGATCTTGTTGCAAGAGTGGAGTGACAATAACATTTTGAGAAAACCGACCTAAAGTTTTGTTTCTCCCGTCTTTAGCCGCAGCTGTCTCCCAGAAATGAAATGACCATTTGACCAATGTAGTACACGGGGAAACCAAATAAATCAATATTTGTGAATGAATAGACATGGAAATCCTGGAAATCTCAGAATCTCCGGCTTCCAGGATATATCTGATGCTCATTTAATGACAAAATGTCATAAAATAAGCATCATTTCCTGAAAACGATTTGCAAAGGAAAGCGGACTGACCCTCGGAGCAGCTGTCGTCGCTGCTCACGCTCAGCCTCTCGGCGTTGCCCTGGACGTATTTGTTGTAGAGCTTGATCCTCAGCGCCCAGCTCAGGTCCGGCTGCCTCACCGTGTTCTTCAGTCGCCTGCGGGCATTGGCAAACCAGTTCGAGACCTGCGCATGAGATGGAAAAAAAAAAAAAAGAGCTAATGTCATTACACGTCCAAACAACCTCGCGTCCAAAGCAAAGCAGAGACCGCGCCGTGTGTGAGAATGGAAGTCTTTCTGGGCCTGCTTCTTCTCATTCACAAAAACAAGAGCGGGATGAAAAGAGTTGGGTTACAAAGCGGCTATCTCAACCCGGCGTTCGAGAAACATCCCAGGCGCCCCCGGAGTGCATCTTCTTCGCATCAGTGGCCATGTAGAAACACTTTAACACTTTCCAAATGCAAAAGCGACGTTCCATTTACCGACGTACATCCCCGCTGCTTATTCTGGACGCTCGCTCCGACTTGTAATAACAGATTCTTTCCAAACGGGGCCTTGAAGATGCAATAAAAAAAGGACACTTGAGCTGGTGCGCTCGCTTTCACAGGGAACAGAGACCATTAGACGTTATACAAGAATAACTTTTCATGCTCTATAGACTTCAAGCGGCTTATTGAGGGCCTGGGACGGTGAACTCATGCTAGAGCGCTTACTTTTCTGATCTGGCTTTTGGTTTTAGGTTTCTCATTAAATAAGATCGTCGCATACGCTTCGCGCTGTAGGCCCGAGGGGGAAGCGGCAATTCTGTGCAGAAAAGCGAAATCTGGAAGGTGGGAAAAGGTGGAAGGGAAGAAGGCAGAATCGCAAACTAATGCCTTTTGTTTGTTTTGTGATGCTCAATTGGCGTATTTTGCCTACAAAGGAGCGTGCGTGGCTTATCTGTGTATCATTCTGCCAGAGTGCAAGGCCAGAATCACTCAAAGTTTCTCCGTGCTCTCTGCCAACATTATTTCCTGTCTCTGAGCTTTCCGAAGGCCAGATAATCACTAATTTCACATTTTTTTGTAATATCGTTTTTCGAGTCTTGCATCGGCGAGTCCATTTCGTGTTGTTGTCGAATAGGGCTAGGGCGGGGTAAACATTAAACAATACCAGTATGTTATTGGGAAATAAAGTTTAGGTTCTACTGGTATCAAAAAAACCAAATGAAAAATCTTCTGCATTTTGATGCTGTTGGAAGGAAATGACTATTTTTTTAATAAATGATTATTTTTTTTCTCTATTTTTTTGCCCAATGTTTCCCCCATTTTCCCCAATATTTTCCTCCATTTTTTCTTGTTTTCCCATTCCCCCCTAATTTTTGTTAAATATTTATTACTAATATTTTCTCCCATTTTCCCCCTATAGTTACACCTTATTTTTCCGCGCATTTCCTGACATTGGAGAACCCAGTATTGTTAATTTGCATATCTTCCACACATTATTGCTCTGTCTTCTGGTATCGGTATCCAAAACCAATATTTGGTATTGAAAAAAGAATTAACGGTACCCAGCCCTCAAGAGGACCCATCATTGTTGCCTTCATTTAGTCTTCAGAGTGGAAGCAGAACATTGGCAGTTTACCTTTTATAATTTTTTTTTAACTTGCAATCAGACTAGTTATTGGCAACCACTCGAAGGATTGAAAAATACGGTATTGGACTAACACTAGATGGTAAAATAGGATTATAACCGTAATCACAATTGGTTTGAAATTGCATGTAGCAAATGCAGAGAACAACGTTTTGTTTTTTTAATAGTTGTGAAATGAAAATTATTCGGTATACTGAATAAGCAGTGGATTGTGTCCCTGTAATTATTCACCTTCTACGTCCCTGTGGTGGAAGCATTTCTGGTTCGTGGTAGCACTTCCAAAATCAAATGGGGATTAATGGAAAAACGTTGATGTTGCCTCAGACTGATCACAGAATAGCAATTAAAAAAAAAAGTGGTATCATATTATTTTTGGCGATATTTTTGTGTAGCTGAAGTTTGATCTGCAGCCAAGCTAGATGAAGCCGCCCACTGCGAGCTCCTGAACAAGGTGAGTAAATATTTTTTATCGATTGTGTTTCTTAGCAATACTGTGATAGTGACCCTGGAAAGTGACCCTGAAAGTTGGGAAACATGCTTATAAACACATCCCTGTGAGGAATGTGAACGTTAGAAATGCATTAGGAAAGTTGGGAATGAATTTGGACAAAATTTTCACTCTAACAAAAACAAAAATCAAGTATAGGGCCTTTAAGTGTAAAAAAAAAACATGTTTATCCTGTAGTTGAGACCTCTACAAACAAGCAAAACAAAGTGGTCATCATCATTTAACCTCTTAACTCCCACCTGAACAGATCCTATTTTCTCCAGTTTGGCTTTACCCTAATCAAAAAGCTTCTTGGGAAAAAAGCACCAAAACAGCCACACAAAATGAGAAGAAAACAAGGATGTAAACGCGACAAAAATGTGACAAAAATTCAACAAAAAATCAACAAAAATGTGACAAAAATTCAACAAAAAGTAACAAAAAGCTCAACCAAAAAGTGACAAAAATGTGACAAAAAATTCAACAAAAAGTAACAAAAAGCTCCACCAAAAAGTGACAAAAAAGTGACAAAAATTCAACAAAAATGTGACAAAAATGTGACAAAAATTCAACAAAAATGTGACAAAAATGTGACAAAAATTCAACAAAAATTCAACAAAAATTCAACAAAAATGTGACAAAAATTCAACAAAAAGCTCAACCAAAAAGTGACAAAAATTCAACAAAAATTTCACAAAAACTCAACAAAAATGTGACGAAAAAGAAAAAAGAAAAAAGAAAAAAAGAAAAAAGGTGACACAACACAGCAACAATGCGAGGAAAAAGATCAGCTTTGTGGGTCTTAGCTTTCAAATGAGGTGTTACACAGCCAAACGAGGACAGAATGCATTTGGTTTAGGCGGGTGGTAAGAGGTTAAAACATGAATCGCACGTCGAATTACAGCTGAAATCCTGTGTAGAAAATCACAATAAACTGTTTTCCAAATCATGACGCCATGAAGGATGTTTTGAGGAAAAACACTTAGGCCAGATCGCTAAGCCCCGTGTGGACTACTTGAGTCGTGTCGGGGCCGTGTACCGTAGAGGGGACTGTATGAGCCACAGCCAGACGGCCGAATGTCCAATAATGGAGCGCACGGGTATAAACTGTGAAGATTGTCCTAAACACACTGGGAACGCACTGGGCTGTTGTGAAGAACATGACAGATTTAGTGACTCCAACACCTGTGGGGCCCGGGTGGAAAGAGCGCCGGGACGGATGCGTTCTCCGTTACTGGCAGCCGGGACCGTTGGAACAACTGTGTGGTGTGAATGGGACAGGGGAAAGAACATGGGGCGGAGGCTGGTCTGAGGGATGTTACTCTCATCGAAAAAGGACGTGAGAATGGGGCTAAAAACAGAAAGTGTGAGTGACATTTGGTGCAACTTTACTGCATTCATTCGGGTTCATTCTCAGATGAAAATGCATGTTTAAAGTGATAGTCTGTAAGATTGCGTGCAAAATGAGGAGAGCGAGAAATAAAAAAAATAAAAACAATCAAGTCCACCGCTCCCCTCCAGTTTGGACCAGAAAGCCAAAATGAGGAGAGAGAAAGAGATGTGAAAAGCAAATGATCAAGCTCCCTCCCCCTCCCCCTGATTGGATCTGATAGGCCGGTAACGCTCATTGGTCAAAGTCATGGCAGGGCGGATTCTGATTAGTGTCTGAGACCATCGAAGGGAGGGACTTTAAAAAGAATAATTACTCAATATAACATACGTTGCGTTAAATCGTAGGCCCAGGTGGACAATTATAAGCAATCTATTACATTTGTCAAACATTTAAACTTACAGACAATCACTTTAATGCTTTTAATTAGGTAGGCAACATCGATTGGGTCGAGGTATCCAGATTCAAAGCTTGACACAATCTGGAAGCTCGTCTGAAGCGTGATTGTCAGGCGGATAACCCCCCGTCAGAACATCGGTTTGTATCAAAACTAGCATGAGGGCTTTCGAGAAGATTCATAATACGAAGAAATGAAAACAAATGAATGAGAAACAGTGCAGACTTGGTCAAAGCAGCAAGGAAAGCACTAAATGTTGTCAATCAGAGGAGAGAGAAGTTCAGAGAAGTGAGGAATCGGCACGCCTAGTCTTCAACAGACACGGAGGACTCCAGATTTCGAACCAGGCCATATCCAGGGACAAGCTCATTGTCAAAAACAAACATGCTGCTGCTCCGGACAGATCTTTATTTTCAGAAATGAACGGACTACTTCCCAGGTTTCAGAGGAAATGAGTAAAACCTTGAACCTGGACAAAACGAACAGCCGTGCTCATATCTGGAGGAGTCCTTTTTGAGTGAGCGTTTGCATATTTATTCAAAGCTGCTGATGCTAATGACCAGTGAAGTGGCTATGTTAGCACAACGTTACCGACGGCCGGGCTTTGGAGACGAGCCCGACCCCAGCTTCAGTAGCACACTCCACTTAACGCTACAAAATCACTCTTGGATCAAATGCAGCTTTTGAAAATATGGATCTAAAATGGCAGACGGGGAAGCCAGCAAGTCACTCACACTGTCGGCTGATCGCCCCAAAGGGTAAAGTAATTAGCCTGTTACCGATATCCCGACTTTGTACCGAAAGGGCAACGACTGACAAGTAAATCTCGAGAAATATGCTCAATTCTTGATCAGCAACCAATCCATCACTGAGCTGTTTTCATTCCATCTCCAGTCAGGACGTTGTTCCAAGTCTGTCTTTAATGATGTGTACATAAGATTGGAGATAAGTTTTTAAAATAACACCGAATCAAAGTGATGGACGGGGGGAACTGTAACCCTTGGACTTCACATGTGCCGTTTGGGTGTCATATCGTGTGTGAGTAGCACCAAAACAAACAGAGCAAGCGTCACGAGGAGCCGATTATAGGAACCGTGGGCCGAGAGCCTGTAAAAGCGTCCGCCGCAAACTCGCCGAGGTCCCGCTGCCCCGAGAGCGTCTGCCAAGTGATACTGTACGCAGCTGCAGGCACCAGATGCTGAGAGCAGTGTGAGGGGTCAGCAGCAGGGGGAGTCATGGAGTGAGAAGTTCAATAAAAGTGTTCAGGGGGAAACTAAATGAGGGAGTCCCTTAAAGAGCACATCTGAATGTTCTTCTCATGGTTCATTCTTAAAAGCCAAGGTCCTAAGTATCTACGTGAGGTCAGCAGCCTTTGGTTTGCAATCTGTTCCCAGAGTACGGACTCAACACAAGGACAAATGAACTTGAACGTTTTGATCAACAGGACTAGGTTGTCTTGTCATCCAGGAAACTTCTTTTACAGGACAGCTACACACTTCATTAGGGTTCGTTTGCACTTTTCTATTGATGCTCATCCCTTCATCCTTCATCAAGCTGGTTTTAAACTCTTGTCCTCAGGGAAGGAGCTTGATCTCCAAAAACATCACCATTGGAGATCTAGTCTAGGTATAACTACTATAGCCTACCGGATTTTTTACTTTACTTTTTTGACAATCACTGAAAGGATCTTTAGTTGTGGCTCTAAGTCATTTCTAAATGTAGGTAGGCATTTCTAACATCCCAAACCTTCACACAAACACACTGAAGGACTAAGTTGATTAATCTACTGGACACAAAGAAGGTGTAGTTTTTAAGATGAGAGGTGAAACATCCTCAACAACCCAGTGCAGTTCATGTCTTTGGAAACCTTTTACTACTATCTATATTTTCAAATATCGCATAATCTTTTGTTGTTTTAGCCTCGTGAAATTAGAGAATGAACTACTCAAAAATACTTCAAAATGACTGCTCATTTTCAAACTCAAAGTAAAAATATTTCACGTCTTTTTTGAGAATACTGTGGATAATGAATGTTGATAGAAGAGTTGGGAGATTTATCGTTTACTACAAATATCGTGGTGAGTAGACCCGACTGGCCTGCTTTAAATTTGTCCGACCGAACACCTCTTCGCCTTCGAACCCTCCGCGCTGTGTCTGGCTTCTAACAAGTGCTCTAAAAATAACCCATCTTCCAAACGGAGCAATCGCTTTTCCACATCAACCACATTTATGAAAATTAGAAGGAAAAAGTCCCGGCTGCCAGGAGCTCTTTGAGAGAATATTGCCTTGGATGCGCTGTGAGAAGTGAAAAATGAGAAGTGTGTGCTGCTCCAGACCTGCACGAGGGTCATCTGCGAGCCCAGGGCCAGCAGGATCTTCTCCGTCTTGGTGGGGTAGGGGTTGTCCCGGTGCTTGTACAGCCACTGTTTGAGCGGGCGAGCCATGTCCTGGAGGGCCTGCCGCTTGTGCCGCACTTTACCACCGTTCGGACGCCCGCTGGACAAGAGGAGAGATGGAAGAGACGTGAATGAAGAATCAAAATGACAAATCTGTGTAAAACTGACAGCAAAACCTGCAACAGAATGTGCTTTAGACCATGTTTTTTGAGCTGCGTCTATATTTCCAAGGCAATTTAGATCGAATGCCTTTTGGAATAAAATGTAATACTTTCTAATGACATTTAAGGCCTTAATTTTAGCACAAAGTTGAATGACTTTCCATATTTTCCAGGGGCACTATTGCTGTTAAGATACTTAAATGCATTCTCTGGGCTTTTCAAACCACTCTGTACAACTCAGCTTCGGTATTTTTGTCATATAGAATTACAATCATGGATTTAGGGTGAACATGGACGGTGTAAATAGCGCTGCACATTTTTTTTCGGCCAGATATTGAGATTTGGTTTGCGATTTTTTTTCAATTTCATATACAGCCTATAGCCTAGGTTTTATTTTCATGCAATTGATCATTGAGCCGCATATACAGCTACTTCTAAAACCATTAAACATCACGGTACTCATTTTAGCTTCACGTAGCAACAAGACACTAATCTGCAAGGAGTTTTGATTATTCTGATTGGGCCTACACATGCGCTCCATAAGACCTGTTGTAAAGACGAGACAATAAGACACAGCTTAATACAATGATACGTGCATAAGCGATGAGTGGAGGCAATCGGCTTTTTTTGACCACCTCAACCCGCTCCACAATTAAACGATCATCCCATGACCCAACCCGGCCCGCCAGACACATGTTGTCTGTTGCTAGCTGTGAAAATAGCTCGCAGTTTGTCCAGCGTAAGGCGCACACGTGGAGTTTATTTATAGCGCACTGCGGAGCATACAAACTTTATTGTTCTGCAGAACCCCTTTGATCGGCCGGCGGACCAAAGGCAGCGAGATGATTCTGATGCCGGACACGTCGATCACTCAAACGGCGGAAAAAAAATCAGCCTTGTGCGGCTACGTAGCGAAAACCCCAATATCGACCCGATAAAGGTTAATCGCGCAGCCTCAGTTGTTAAGGTTATGGACTAAAGTCTTTTGGAGCATCGTGGGAAAACCATAGATGATGTCTTGAGTTGCAGCACAGAGTTTAAAGCTCAACCACCAACACCAACCTATTCTGGAAACCTCTGGTCTAGAATATACTATCTGTACTACTTAGATAGAATGAAAAGTAGCTTTACAAAACACAAGTAACGGGCAGCAGACTCTATCTGGAAGGGCTCCTGCAAATTGAAGCCATTTTGAACAAACTAACAACAAAACGGCTAAGAGTAGCAGTAGATTTAAAGTAAAAGAACTTTAATGTGTGGTTTGAGTGCATGTATTATTGCACTGAGCGAGAGGTGCAGTAGGTGAACAGTCATATCTCTGTAACGTCAAGTGTCCCAGCGTGATGTCTTGTCCGCGCCTCTGTTCGTTATGACACTTGAAACGAGCGCGGTGTTCGCTGCACAATCTTCACACCCGGCGCACGGTAATTAGTCCGGGAGCGGTTTGACGGAGTCAGACGGACATGGAGACGTCGCGAGTCCGGAGGGAGACCGCTGGGAAGTTTATCCTGCAGTGGCTGTCCGCAGACCAGGCAAACAAAAACACTTCGCTTCACTTTTCGCACAGAGACGGGCCGGAGAACAATGTAGCGGGGTCAGGGTGCGAGCCAAGCCTTTCACACAAGGACAGACAAACAGCTGAAATTATACCGCTGGGTTTCCCTCACTGAGGACAACATGCAAGTCCAGGAGATGCTATTTAAGACTCTGACATTCTAGGTTACTTACAGTAGGCCGCGAAAGATGAATTATGCGTCACTTGATTTGTGAAAAAGCAAGAGGTTTTATTGTAAATATCAAACACACAAAGAGGACTTATGCAGACTCAAGTTTTTGGAGTTTTGAACCATGTTACACTCTCGTTCCTTTGTCAGAAACATTCCTGGTGTTTTTGCTTCTTTCACATAGTAACACTGTTCACTGCCGCTGTCTCGTTTTCTGCTGATGAAGCACTCCCTGTTCCTGAATTTGTTCCAGAACAGATTGAACACAGAAGCATCCTCTACATTTTTTTGGGGGTCCCAAACAAACCTTCCCTGAGCAGTCCTGCACTCAAACGACACTCATTAGGACGTCATTGATTTGTTAGCGCGCTGTTAGCAAAAAACGAGAGCTTGACTGTTTCCAAACAAACAATTCCCACGGCTGCCTACAGACTGCGATCCGACCAAACGCGATGCTGACAAAAATGCTGCATCTTGGCTGCATCTTTTGAAGTAACTGCACTTGTTAGAGTCATTTTATCATACATTAATATTTATTTCTACTTATTCATATCATAATGAAGTATCAGTCCTCTTTCTTCCTTTTTATATGGTTCTTTAGAAATATTAGGACTTTTACTGTTTAGGACAGTTACTGTTTATGCAGCAAGTGTCAAAATACGGCATGTTTAATGTCTAATGCCAACAAATCTGAGCTTATTTCATTTAAGATTTGATGAATTCATGAAACAGAGAAATAAGGGGAAATTACGATATTCAAAAGCTAATTCAAAGCAACAATACAGCAACATGATGCTTTTTTAATGATATTCAAGGCAATTAACACATTATTTAAAGTGATAATCTGTAAGATGAGGAGAGAGTGACAGTGAAATTAAAGTAAACTATCACGTTCCTCCCCTCCTGATTGGACCAGAAAGTCATTCCTCATTTGAAAACTTTAAAAAATAAAAAATCATCACAGGAAAGCTCGTCTGATTGGTCAAAGTGACGGCCTGTGGATTCTGATTAGGGACTGCAGTCTTTAGAACAAATATTCGTATTATTTGATATTACTTGCGTTATGTCAAATTTCAGATCAAGGCGGGCAATTGAGGGCAATCCATTTAATTTGCAAAAGATTTAAAATGACAGACTATCACTTTAATGTTAACACTTTTTATTGCCCCGCTGAAACCCTGGTAACTGTTCTACGTATACAAAATCTGATTTATGTTTAAGTGTTGATGTAGAACTGACAAATCCTAAAGTGAAGTGAAGTAACTGATATTTTTAAAGAATCCACCATGAAAGAAGGATAAAAGAAGCAACCCTCAAGATAACACACAAGAAAATTCTCACTTTCAACGAGATTACTCCAAGCAGTACAGTTACTTCAACAGACCGAAATACTACTACCCACTTCTCTAGTCCAACTCCAGTCCCACCTGCAGCTCCTGTAGGTGTCACTGTGGCGCCGCGCTTCCCTCCTCCTCCTCCTTCCTCCTCCTCCGCTGCACATGCTCCGCACTCGGAACGCTGAACAAATATTTCCCTTGTAATCTTGCGTGGCTGCGTGTGCATCCCAGAGAGGCACATATATCCACTTGCACTTTCCCCCACACACCCGCCCGCGCTCCCCCCCCAAGCCTTAACTCCTTTGATAACGCGGCAGACCTTGCGGAAAAAAAACAAAACAAAACAAAAAAAAACATTCACAGCGACATTTCCACATTCCCTTCCACCTGCTCCCTGCTCCTCCTCCGCCGCCGCCGCCGCCACTTCGCTTCCAGACGGGCCCGACCACACAGAAAGCTGAAGGACAGAACCATTCATTGGAAGCAGATGGGAAGCTTTTTTTTTTTGGAGGGGGGGGGAAGCGCTACTGCCATACATTTCTGACCCACTTATTAATTTCCAAAGATTAGCTGCGAACAACAACAGCGGAATGAGAAGCAGGCCCAGCGGAGAGAGCCGAGGGAGCAGCTGCCGGAGATGGAAACGCTGTCGTCTTCTCGAAACGCCGCGGCTTATTTTGACAATGAGAGCATCCGAAAAGAAAAGAAAAGAAAAGAAAAGAGAGATGACGTTCCACGAAGCTCGAGCAAATAGTTTCAGAGGCAAATTACCGAAAAACAAAGCTGACGTTTTCTGCTCGTCCCGTCACTTGTCGCTTCTGAACAGTGACTGAGCAAAGTCGAAGAGGAAAAACACTGAAAGTACTAGTTGGCTCAATGCAACAGGCAGAATGTAAAACAGTGAATATTCCGATTACGACCCTTGAAAGTCGACAATAAATCCAAGCTTTGCATTTGTTCTGTGTCAGATTTATTCACAGTGAGACGCTACAGAGTGTGTTACATTGAAAAGTTACTCCAGTACCTATGCGAGTATTTGTAGAGCAGATGAAATAGTGGCTCCTGTTGTTTTTGGACCACGTGTAAAGTAGTTTCTATGCAATATTTGTTCATAAAAATGTGTATTGAAACTGCATTTTTGTATAGTTGTAATTAAAGGTTATGATAGGCTACATATATTTGAGTTTTTGTCAAGAAAATAAAAATCTATTTTGCCTCCCTTCCCCAAATCGAGCTCTACATGTGATTTAAGCGACTTATGTTGAAATATGCAGACACACGAATATAGCTTTAGTTTAGATCTTGCACATGCACCGGCTGCTTCCAATCGAATATGATTTTTTTTAGGCATCTATAACAAGGTTTCTACAGGGAGCAAAAGGTCAAATTTCATGCTTTTTAACACCACAGATGCAAAAACTGTGCACATTTCATTTCTCACTCTTTGCAAACAATATTACATTCCATCGAACAGAGGACTGAGGGGAATTACGGATGTTTCAAAGCTAATCGGATGCACCTGACAACTTTTGAGCAGAAAAGTGTGCACAAATTCAGCCAAAACTGCAGCTGTGTGTTTTAAAGCATCGTTTTTGTAGGAACTTTCAGTAAAGACAGTCAATGTTTTCCGAGAAATTACGATTTGAATTCAACTTAATGCTTTTCTAATGACGTCTAAAGCCATTTTGGCACCGCGTGATGTAGGAAAAGCTCGATCTTATAAAAATGTTGAAAAAAAACCAAGACAGAATTCGGCAAACTGCTAAAGCCGGCGTGAGCACGTACCCGTTGCGCCTGTGCCTGATGGCCTGGTGGTCGTCTCGGATGCCCAAGTTGCCCGACAGCAGGTCCGGGTGATGCTGATGCCCGTCGATGACCTCCAGGTAGTTCCTGCTGGTCATCTCCACCTCCTGAGCCTTCTCCTCGAACAGGACCTGGCTGCTCAGCTTGTTAAAGACGATGGTGTTCATGTCGGCGGCAAAAAAAATAGTCCTTCAAAACTTTCTCTCGTGAACAATAAAAAAAGATTAAGAAAAAAAAAAGTCAAATTCCTTCTTGAGCGTCGGTCAAAGCGTCCCCGAGTCACTCCTTGAAAGGAAACGGGGACAGTCATTAATTGGAAAAAAGACAAACAAATTCACTAATCACTTGGTGGATAAAAAAGAGGAGAGCTCCTGCACACTTGTCACGCTCCCTCCAGCTCGCTGCCTCCTGCGCCGCTGCGGTCTGTCACTGTAAACCCGGAGCGGTTTATTTTGCTTGCCTCGCTTTAGCTCTCCCCCCTCCACTTTTTCCTTTTTTTTTTTTTATAAGAGAAAACAAACCAAAACGCGCCGGTTGGTTCCACATGTGTGCGACATTTAAACTTTTCACGAGCCTGCTTCCATTAAAACATCCCGCGGTTGCAACTACATCGGCAATAATAAGGCTTTACAGCAACTGCGGAAAGATGAAGGTGATCAATGGGAAAGTTGTGTTTAGCCAGTGAAGTTTATTAGCTTATCTTTATATTCATATGTTCCATTTAGGCTAATTAGCAAAGGGGCTAGCTCAAATTAGAACTAACCTAATGACTATTTCTGTTAAATAGCGTCTTTGAGTGTCCAGAAAAGCGCTATATAAAACCGATGCATTATTATTATTATTCAATTTCCGGCTCCTTAACCATCCAAACATATCCTATATTAAAAAAACCTTATTGTTTCCTAGTTTTTTATTGCACAAATTCATGTTACCGAAAGATCTGCAAACTAAACTGAGCTTAGCCTATATTTGTATATAATTTTAATTTCATTGCGTGTAATAGCCGATGCAAAACCATGAAACTGAAACCATTAACAAATATTTTTTAATAAAAATGTTAAAAAAAAAAAAAAAAATGGTGCCTTCCGGGTTCCCTCAGGTTTTGTTACACTATCAATATTCATGGCATAACACTTGCTAGCATCACTCTTTTATCTCCACAATTTAGTTTGTAAATGACAAACCTGGTCACTCTATTAGTCTCCCATAAATGTCAATGTCCTATCAGTAGCATAATAACTTTTTAAACATTTCCCCCCCTTCAGTAAGTCATAAGTCTCTAAACCCAAAATAAAAGTGAGCTTAGGTGAGTTACCTGTCCCAGACCCCCCTCGCGCTCTCTGCAGTGATTGAGCTCGTGCAGTAATCCACCATCCGCTCACATGTTCCCCACGCTCGCGTCTGCAGCTCGTACCGCACGCGCAGCCCGGTCCCAGCGCTCTTTATACCGCGCCCCCCCCTCCTCCTCCTCCTCTTGATGTGAAGAAGCCTCTGATGTGTGCGCGAGCCGCGAGACGAGACGCCGCCCCGCCCGGGAGTCTGAATACAGCACCGTTCTCGTGTTACCCGCGGCTCGGTCCCAGGCTGCGTACATAGAGCGGATGGACTACACGGCTTCAGGGGCGGGAGCCGGGGAGGGAGAGAGAGAGGCTACATGAACACGGGGAGGAAAGAAGGGAAAGGGAAGGAGGGAGGGAGAGGCGGAGGGAGGGAGGGAGGCTGCAGCTACTGTACAAGCGGCCGGGATGCTGCTGTTGGTGACTCAGGGAACTGACATGCTAATAAGAATATGCTAATGTATGCTAATTACTCTCGCATTAAAATATTTTGTCTATTGGCCATTTTTCTTTTCGAATTCAGCCTTTTCTTCGACAACTTAATCATGGATAGTGTATAAGACCAATTAAAACTTTTAAAGAACAAATGAATGCGGGTCAAAAATTGAGATCCACTGTTTAATTTTTTTTTTTTTCAAGGGTCTCCTTCTCTAAATGGCATATGAATAACTTATCATTGTGCAGCATCGCCAATAACTTTAGCAATCGTTTTCTTGCACTCAAACATATGCAATATTTAGTTCTTCCTCTTTTTAAGTGGAGTAGCCTAAATAAAATACTTTGGATCGACTGAGTTTGCGATTGAGCCACGGGAGTCGAACGTTTTCCAAATCCTTTCCGAATCCGAAACATTCAATTACATGAATTGATCGATAATGTGAGGCATTATGAGCATCACATACCTCCAGTCAATGCTCGCTTCCGAGAGGGCCACGCCTCCACCTCAGCCATCAGCGTAAGAGCCGCACCTCCGTAGCAGCCGATCACCGCCCTCGGTCCTGCTTTTAAGCCCCAGCAATCATGGTTCATTCGCTTCCCAGCTGCGCTGCGACCCACCTCCGCCCCATCTCCGCCTCTTCCATCCACGGCTTCTCCCTGCTGCATCTTCACGGGTCTTCCACACCACCACCAGTGTCCAGGCTCCGGGGGAGAGACATCCCTAACTACAAGCTGTTCATCCATACTGACTTTCATACATCGATGTTACCGCCGGGGTCTGATCGCCAAAACTAATATACATGTCAATAAATCTTCCTAATCACTGCTTTTGTCTGTTTGAGTCTATCCAGGTTGAACTACTTACAGGTACAGCTTATGACTTCAGATTTCGAAGAATGAATAATGAATATTTTCAACCTCATTATGGCTATGTTGAATATTGACCCCTGAGCGCCACAACACTGATTGCAACAGTTCAAATAAGCAAAGTAACGGAGGTGCAAAAATCCAATAAGCTTTTCATAATGAAGTGTAATAGCATTTTGCCACAGCCAGACAACCCAAATACTGTATGTAGCTATTCCACACATAATCGGCCTGCAGCTGAACTGAAAAGAATGATCCCTAGAAGCACTTAGTCACAGTTTGGCTCTTTTCAGACTGCTGTTCTGGCAGTGTAATCCCGTGAGGTAATAAGAGGTGACTGAGGAATGCAGAGATAACAAAGACTATCAAATTGTTAACAATGTTTCATGTAAAAAAAAAGTCCATGACACAGGAGGAAAGGCCACTGTGATGCCAGTTACCATGCTTAATGCGTTTGTGTAAAAATAATGATTATAATAGCTGTATGTGAAGGTGTTTCACGGCACTGGTACCTTATTAAAACATTTTCCACTTTTAAAGGCAAGGTGGGTAAAGAATGAGCATATTACATCGTTTTAACACGAACAAAAAAAAAGGAAAACAAAGTTTAATAAGTATTTAAAAAATATTGACGCCAATTCCCTTGAACGTTTGCTCCTTCTCGCCCCAATACAGAACTCCATTGTCCCAGCAGCAGATGTGCAACATTTAAACAAGGAGATTTGTTGTCAGGGGAGTAAATACATTTCCTTGTTGCATTTTGAACATACTTTGTTGAATTCAACAGAGAACACTGTGGAAGATGGTAGGGGGAGGTGGATCAAGATGAAAAGGTAATCTGCCATATGAGACGGTAAATCTAGCCTTAAACACAGAGGGGGCATCAGTGTTAAAAGTCATTGAATGAAATCTGCTCAAATGAAATACCTACACATATACATGACTTTTCTTTTTTGGTGGGGTAACATTATTTGTGTTGTAAATGCAGCAATTTGTAAGAAAAAAAAGATGATTTGTTGATGAAAGGTCAACATTTTGACTCCAAAGGACGAACGTGAGCAAAAATACCTCTTTCACCACATTCTAATGAATTGGGTAAAAGCATTCAATTTGTTGATTAGATGATTAGAATTGAATATAATTTTTCTATCGTCTTTTTTTACTTTTATTTTTTATTTATTTATTTTTTCCCCATTACACACGAAAGCTCTCACATGCACACACGCACATAAACGCGCTCACACACACCCGCCCAGTACGCCTACCAATACAGCCTATGAAATTCTTCTCAAAAGTTTTCTGGTTTAATGTCTCGTGGGATCTGTTGTCTGTTCTTTGTAATGTCTGTTGTTCTTGTTTTTTTAAAATTTGTAATTGTAACAATAAAATTCACAAAAAAAAAAAAAAAAAACATTCAATTTGATTCTAACTGGCATTCAATATTAATTCCCTTGGAAACGGTGACATTGCATACGTTTTTTTGAAAATGCAAAAATATGGTCCAAAACACATTCATTCTGCAGGTTTTGGGGAAAGTCCCTGTCAGTTTCATATAAAGTTTTCTTCTTAAACGTCTAAATTTCCCCTCTGTCCTCTAAAGAGAATGGTCACAAAGTGCCAGTGCTTAGATTTGTTACATTTGTGGCAGTAAAACTATAGTTTCGGGATCATTAAAATGTCACCGAAAACCATTACATTTGTCTTGCTGCTACTTGGACAAACCCTGTTCTTGCACTAAACACACACAAGTCCACATCCTCTCACGCATGTTCTCCTGTTTAGAGCCGCACCGATCCGAGTCCAAGCTGAAGTTGCTATCACAAACAAAACTGTTATGTCCTCTCTCCGACCATTAACCCGATAACCCAGCCCTCCGGCAGCCACAGCTGATTACCCAGCGTGAAGCCTGTCATTGGGGCAGTATAAGAGCTGTCGCGTTATGGCCTCTGACTCATATGTTCTAACAAAGCCAGCCGGGGTTTATCCAAGGTAGTGATTCGCTCAAACGTGACTAAGACATAGCTGTAATTACCGTTTATTTGCGCTTATTTTCATTTAAAAGGGGAAGTTGACTTTCACTAACGGCTTGTGCAAACATGCTATGAACGGCCCAGTCATGTCACTTTTAGTTAAGGTTCGCTTGGTTTTGGTTTCGCGCGATCTCCAGGTTTGACCGCTCGCGTACGTCGGATTTGCGCGACCCGCTGTGACCTGTGAGCGTCAGCGAGAGCTCAAGAGTTTCTGTTCACGTATGTTCAATTAATGACACTTAAATTGTCCAAATACTGTACGTAAGCACAAACATAAAGGTGGCAGTAAGTAGCCTGGACTGACTGTTTACAGACTTGAACATAGTTACGCAAAGTGCTTTCTGGTAAATCTATTAAAGAAAACTGAGGTTCTGAAATCAGGAAGAAAAAAGCAAACGCTCCATCCAAACATATAAAAAAAAATGGAACAATGGAATTACAAAGCCTAATTTGAAACAACAACTGAGATAAAAGAGAACAGAAATCTATAAGTCCTTCATTTTGTGTACAGAAAGTTGAACTCAGCCCACAGAGGATGGCAGGGGTTTAAGAAGATCCATATACAAGCATTTATTTTAGATTTGACTTACTTTTTTGGAAGTGGGACGTCTCCAGCTCATCTCCATTGTTTGCAGGAGACGAGATGTTGACCAAATGTGAAGCTTAAATAAGTTAGGTCCTCATCCATTCTTTGATCACCCGCTGCAAACAAAGCTTGTTCAGTGTCTAGCTGTCATTAGGAGTGCAACAACCATCACTCTGCAGGTACTTTGTGTTTTTCAAAGAAAGTCCACCGAACCAACATATCAAGAAAAGGTCAAAATGCAACCGTTTGATCATCTCATATCAATTCATCTAATCTTATCTTACTTGTTTGTAGCGGAAATTAAAGTAACACAAGAGCTGTTGGTGAGATCTAAACTTGACACAATGAAACAACAAAACATGCTAGCAATAAGTTTACCCCATAAAACTGGACATTCAACCAAACACAGCCTACTTCGGGTGACATTTACGGAAATGAAGAGTGCTTTTCTACACAAGAGAAAGTTTACATATCACAGTAAATGCTACCAATAAAAAAACTATTTGTGCTTTGGTAGGTATCGAAGCTTTTTGTGATTTTTTTTCCACCAAAATCCAAAGACAACATGTTGATTTCGAGCTCGGGCTTTTTCGTTTTTTCATGGGCCAAATTGGACACGGTTCGAACCTGCCGATGACGTGTGATCAAAATGCATCTTGGTCGAGCATATGATTACGTGGCTTTGTCCAACTTTATTCTTAGGTGCTACACGGAGTCCGGGACGCCAGAGGAAATGGTGGTCACCTGAGCTGCTCCCAGAGGATTGTGGGACGCTCCGCTCGTTCAAAGGAGCGGCGTGACGTATGGGCTGGGGTTTCTCTGAAGTGGTGAGCTCCACAGTTCTGCCGTGTGCCCTTTTCCATAGTCTGTGTGGAAGTGAAAATATCCCGTGAAAACCCAGAGGTGAGTCACCCGGGTCTGCAGAGGTAAGATCAGTTATGTTCTGACATCCAAGCAGAGCAAAGACTTCAACATAAAACGTAACTGTAACAAAAGCCTTTCCTTGAGTTGTCAATATCGACCCTCACTTAACTTAAGAGGCTCCAGGTTGAACAAGTTAAGTATAGCTTTTGAGACTAAAGATGGGTGGAGCCAATAAGAAGGAAAACCTCACCCTACTATAAATATAGCCTGCTGTTAAGAAAGGATTTAAACCACACAACACATAGCCAGCCAGAATACACGCTTTTCCTTTTCTTCCATTCATCCATTTTCTTCCACTTTTCCATTTCCAGGTCGTGGGGGCAGCTGTTGGAGCTGCCCATTTCACATCCACCAGCCCCCATTGCTCCTCCTGCAGGTGGTGGGTCCACAGAAGGACGGCCTCATGGTTCAAACGGGGCCTGTTGGTCTCTCATAAGGGGCTTCTGACATCAAGGCCCCGACAACAGAGCCCCCAGGATCATTCGGGTGCTCAAACCCCTCCACCACGTTAAGGTGGCGGTTCCAGGAGGGGTTTCCTATTCTTTACAAAGAATATATTTTCTAAAGTCCCTCCCTTTGCCGAGACGAGCTTTCCTGTAAACCGGTCTGCCAGGAGGCAAAAGGGAAGGAGCTTGGTCTGTTACTTTTCAAACTTCTCTCTCCTCGTTTTGCAAACTAAGAGTGGCTATCAGACCCAATGAGGAGGAATGGAAACTTTATTGTTAACTTGTGAAATGTCTCCGTCCCTCCTCATTTTGCAATCTTACAGACTATCACTAACTCCCACCTGAATCGAGCACATTTTCTCCAGCTTTACCCCAATCCAAAAGCTTCTGGGAAAAAAGGCGTGAAAATAGCAACAAAACTGAGACGAAAACAAGGATGAAAATGTGAAAAAAGTTAGAAAAAATGGACGAAAAAGTGACAAAAAATGTGAAAAAATTTGACAAAAAAGTGAGAAAAATTTGACGAAAAGTTTAGAAAAAATGGACAAAAATGTGACAAAAAAGTCACGAAAATTTGACAAAAATGAGATGACTGCCCAACAAAAAAAGTGATGAAAAAAAATCTGATGATGTGAGGAAAAAGATCATTTTAGTTTTGTAGATTCAATGTAGTTCAAATGAGACGTTACACTGGCCTACAGGATTTGGGTAAAGCTGAACTGGAGAAAATGCTCTCGGTTCAGGTGTGAGTTAAGAGATTAAAAAGTTGTTGATAACTAAACTTTATTCATGTTGGTTTCACTTGAACCAATGGACATATACTGAGCGCAGCGGTTGGCGTTCGTGCTTTACAGCTGGAAGGTCCCGGGTTCGATTCCCACCTAGACGGGGCCTTTTTATATGGAGTTTGCATGTTCTCCCCGTGGCTGCGTAGGTTCCTCCGGGCACAATGTGCAATAGGTGAATCCTCCAGCCAGGTGATTCTGACCATCAGCCAAGGTCCACATCTGGAAATGGGTAACTGGGTGTGGTACTGCCCCCGCCCACAGGTCATCCCAGCGGCATTGAATGATGGGTCAAATGCAGAGGACAAATTTCGTTGTACGGTTGTTGTATGATGACAAATAAAGCACCTTGACCTGAACCTGAACCTAAAACGGGCAGATATACGGTATTTTCGCTGTGAACTTGGCCGTCCCAGGCAGAAGGGAGATTTTGGCCATGGACAAGATCAGAACAGGTTTGGTGAAGGTGTCGAGACTGTGACACAGTAGAACATCAGGGAAAGATTGGAGTGTGCATGGGCTCGTGTTTTGAGTATGGAAGAGCAAGATGAACTGAACAAGCAGGATGAACATGCAGATAAAACGCCACTTCTGGTTTGTGTTTGATGAGGGTTTAACATTATCACATGGTCAAAGCAAGTTTAATACACCCAAATGACCATTTCCATGTTCTCTGATCAATAAGCACCACCGGATTAGCACCCCAAAAACAAAGGAAACAAGCAAGTTCTAGACTTTCTTTATCGGCAGCCCCGACATCAGTCAGTGAGCCAAAAATAACTGCTTTTGATACACAGCTATTACTTAGAGTCGGCTATTGCTCTGTGTCAGCACCTCGCCCCATTACAACCCAAATTATTTTTTAAAACCTCGGGGCCACAACGATGGTCGCTCGTTCAGCTGAATGTTTTCACTCCGGAGCGGGGCCTAATACCCGCCATGTAAACCGGGTCCGAATTATATGTTGCGGCATACTTGCAAAGCCACAGGCATATTTGCTCAATACTCTGCGCCAGCTTAAGTGGAAAAAATGACTGCGGAGAAAATTTGCAGCTCGAGTAAAAAAAATAAAATTAAAATAAAAAACGACCCAATTACAGATTTTTGGGGGTGTTTCGTTCATTTTGGGCCAGTCCTGTCCGTCTGCTCCAGGTAATCAAGTGCCATTAAGCAACACTGAGGCTGTTCATGGGAATTACGGCGGGCAATAATTAAGAGTTGGATCCCTCTCTGCTCTGCAACCTCTTGACAGTTTAAGTGCGGCTTTCTAAAAATACATGGACACAATGAACAGAGGCTTTCAGGTTTGAGGGATTTGGCTTGACTTGTTTGAGAGAAGAGACACCCACCGCAACATCCTGATTACTCACAGGGATGCTGCTTCGCCTTAGCTGTAGCTTCCCCAATAAAGTCTTGTTTTCAGTGGATGG